>NC_090062.1:1551312-1851312 GCF_038355195.1 Osmerus mordax
GAACTGACTGATCTCATTTGAGATGAGAGAGATGAGCTGTTTTGTTGATGTCCGATTCACTTGGGCCTCATTTGGAAATTTGCTCTGGGTTCAGTGGTTGGAGGGAGCGACGATACACCGGTCTCATGGCCAACGTGCGAGGCATTTTACATTTTTCATACCACCTCAGGTTGGTTTGTCTAGATTCCGCAAAGTCTTAGTTCTGGATAGGTGATGGATAGGAGACAGTGATTATCCAGAAAATACCTGGTTTATCACGCCATAGAGTCCCCACCTCTCTGAGACAATACGCATTCAATCAATGCTGTCAATGTCCCGAGTTGTAATAGAAAGAATATTTGGGTGTTTGAAAAATAATTTAGATCGGGGAGGGAGCACAATAATACTGTACAGTATTGTCTTTGACACATTCAGATTCTGCTGTTAAAACATAAATAACATGTGCATGCATATGGTACATACACATGCTTTCACCAATACACACGCACACACACAGTACATGCACAGACTGCCATCCACCAACCAATTGCAAGATCTGACCATAATGTTGTTAATTGGTAGGTAGAAGCCCATGGATTCATTACCAGAAAACCATGTGTCCAAAATAGTTATTAACATGAAAAGCTATATCCTGACTGGATATAGGGACCAAACAAATTATTCAATTATTAAATCATTACAGCGACATGTTTACCTTCTTGCAGATGAATTGCATGAGCAAGATAGCAACATCTTTTTAATTTTGCCCAGAGCATTAGACTATGTGTTAGACTAAACCCTGATGCATCTGTGGTTCCAAAATGTTAGTTCCATTTGAGGGTTGCTGAAGTATGGCAGCTGGAGGCTGAAGCTGTCTGAAAGCCTCTGAGGCTCTGAGTCAATCTGAGGCTGAAACCATGAACTAGGAAGTGGGAAGCTCTGTCACAGGACAGACTGTGAAGGTATAACAGGGTCCAGTCAAAAGCCTGTGTTTGATCAGATTAAATCGTAAACATGTGTATGTCCCTCCTCCACAAACACAAAAGCAGTAGGATAGAGAAACATGCGCTCACACATCCATACTTATACACACACACACAAGCACACACATGCAAGCACACACACACCTGCACACTTACACACACAAACAGTTAAAAATAGATCAACACTCTGGTTGTGTTCCAATCAAATTTGAACGATTTACAAGTTTTCCCTCAGAAAAATGGAGTCAGGTGGCTGAGCGGTGAGGGAGTCGGACTAGTAATCCGAAGGTTGCCAGTTCGATTCCCGGTCATGCCAACTGACGTTGTGTCCTTGGGCAAGGCACTTCACCCTACTTGCCTCGGGGGAATGTCCCTGTACTTACTGTAAGTCGCTCTGGATAAGAGCGTCTGCTAAATGACTAAATGTAAATGTAAATGTAAAAATGCAGTTACCGGTAATTGAATCTGATTGTCATGAGGTTCCATGACTTTGTCCACACAAGGCATCTGAACACACAAAAGACATGTTGATGATTTTCATAACATTTAGGTTGTTTTATAAAAATGTTGTACACTTGTGGTGTTCTCGGTCAAAAATGACTGGTCATTAGAAATTAAGGGGGGAGACTAGAATTTATGTATATTAATGTAATTGCAACATAGTTTCAATAATGTCGCTTGTAGAACTTTTCTCGCAGCTCTGGTATATGAAACATTTTTGAGGCATTGCTCACAATTTATTCTGTGGCAGCACAATGACCAAACAATATACTTTATGTGAGGCTTTGATCATGACACTGGAGAAGAGAGGCCCGGAAGCTGACAGTGAAGACACATTAGAGGAAGACCTATCAGAAGTTGAAGACACCACAGAATATATATTTTTTTTTTTACTCAAGAACGAGTTGTATGAGCTCAGGTCAATGATGCCTACAGGCCATGATTAGTAAATCAAGTTCAAAATTGTAATCTTGTAATGTTCACAAGAACTTAAGTTGATAAAAATACCTAACATAACATTAGATGATGTGTATTATTATGGATTTATGAACAGCTATAATGGGACGGTCCTTTTGGACCAGGAACACAACATTTATGAACATGAAACAAACATAACAGGAGGATTAAGAGAAATTACAGCCATCGAGCACACTAACATGTAACTATTTTGAACATGGTTTCCTATTGGAGTAGGAGGCCATGAACAGGCAAGTATGAATGCAGCACACCACTAGCTAGTTAGGACATACAGGTGCTGGCAGGAATGGTCATGCCTTGATACTGAATGCTATAGAAATGGCATGTAGGAGACCTCACAACTATACAGGGGATGTAAATTCACTGTGAATTATGTTAACAACAAGATAATAGGACATTATGTACTGCACCCTGCTATCGCTGTGTCTGTAAATGGCTGTAAACATTTCTACAGATTAATTTATTGCAAGTTAAATATTTGAAATGAAAAGCAACATCATAATATAGCATGAGATTGTATCATCAGTCTTCACACAAACAATCTCCATGGGATTCAACAGTGTATGTGTATGCACTGATGTGAGTGTGGAAGTGTGTGTTTGTTATTTTAGCACTGAGGAAGATAGATACTCTTAATCTGTCCACAAACTTCACAAGCTTAAGAACCACAGCTAATTAACCACACGCCAAAACAGGAATACATTTTAATATTGATTTCCACAGCACCCCTGTCTCCCTTGTGTATTCTCTGTGTGTGTGTGTGTGTCCACAAATGTGTGTGTGTGTGTGCTGATGTATATGTGCATGTGGTGGAGTGTATGTGTGTATCAGTGCAGGAGTATGATTATGAATATTTTAAGAGCACATTTAACACGGTAGGGCCAGGCAGACTCGGGAAGGGATTTGCGCCCACTCTTCAGCTAATGACCCTGGGCGCTTCCAGCAAAGCTTCTTCATATTTTAAAGAAAGTCGATAGCACAGCCGCCCAGTCAGCAGCATTAAGATTCATACAGACGCCAGGGGGACTCTGAAAAAATTAATAACACGCGTGCCTAACAATCCTTCCTGCGATTTAGTGAAGGGCTGGAGCCCTCTGCTTGAAATGCATATAACTAATGACTATACAGACAAGATGAATTCTGCACACGCGTTCGCCGCCACAACACACACACACTCATGCCTCAACGCACGAGCTCACCCATAAACCTCGAAATACACACTTGCTCACCTCACCAACCCACCACTCCAAGTCCTCGCTCTCTTGCCTTCCACACACACACACCGAGTACTCCAAGTATCCACTCAAAGGTCTCCCCATCACTTTACTCCAAGAACACAAGGAGAAAAACAAAATAGTAGAGACTCTTTAGTGCTTGAGAAGTCATCCCTCTGAACAAAAGCTTGTCTGTATTACATTTTTGGAGAAGTCTAATCTGCAAAAATGTGTAGCAGAGCATTGACTGGTGCACTTGCCCCAAGGTCGACCACTTCCAGAATCAATCCAGTCAGTTGTGGGTTTATCAACAACAGGAGGAAAAAGGGGGTTATATGACCCCCCCCCCCCCGAAAGAGTGTTGGAGGATGTCCTAGCTTAGAGAACTCACAATGATACATGCTTGTATGTGTGTATTTGTCTGTGTTTGAAGATTTTTTTTTTAAGTACACCCATGCACACCACACCATATATATTTAAGCTTAGGCTTGAGAAGAAATATTTGTCAGACATAATACGTTTGGCTTTATTATCTCCCAAATCACAATTTTATTGACCTAAAACAGATTCCAGTTGAGACACAACACTTCCGATATGTAATAGGAAGACCATAAACAGAGAGTGAACATCTTTAAGCCCAGGCAGGCAGTGCCCTCTCTTGTACAGGCAGTGCCCTCTCTTGTACAGGAAGTGCCCCTCCCCCCACCACCCTCCACCTTCTTCTGCCCTGCAGCCCAGAGCTGCAGTGGTGCTGGTAAAGACTCCATTCTCTGGTCCCTGGGAGACTAGACAGCATATGGTTCTGTCTCCCCGTGAACAACACACACACACACCACCTAGGCTGCATGACAGCCTCACACAGGGGAGCTTGTGTGGGGGGAGGAGGGTGAAGAGACTAAAATACTGATGCCATGAACGGGGGGGGGGGGGAGAAAGGGGATGGAGGGGGGGTTTTGATCAAAACAATACCAAATGTAGAGTCAGGATGCTCTGCCTTTCCACGCTAACCACCAAGGCATGGTATATTACAAACACATGCTATGCGTTAGCAGACATAACAAACATGATCACTTCACTGGAACTGAAGGGGAAGGAATTTGGACGTTTCATCCAAATTAAATCAGAAACATGTCATGTAAGCGGAAGTAAGGCTTAGATTAAAGAATCCCAGCTGACATCTGGTTGTTATATCAGCAACATGCTTTAAGAAATTGAAGACCACAACAATTCCAAACCCATACAGAACAAAAGCATATATCTTGAGTGACGGTTAGGCTAATCCTTGTCTGCTCTAAGAGTCACTCAGAGTTGAGTAGTACAGAAAGGACTCTGCCTTTTGTTCTCTGTAGCTTGTCTTCTGAGGTTCAACTGAAGAACCTTGTGCCTGTCTGGCACAATAGTCTCAACGTCTATCTCTTTGAAGGTGAGTTGGGAGGGAATCTATGGGATATCAATAAGTCATTATAGGAATTAGGTATGTTATAATGAGTGGAAGAAGCCAATCAACGCCTCTAGCTTGATCACAAGGCAGCTATAGCGGTGCATCAACCAGAAATGGCAAGTCAATGGATCTTTGGATGTTGTGAGGTATTGTAGTGTGGAATAAATGGGAGGAGTTACCATTATGTTACATTTTACATTACTATGTACTGTATTAAAAAAAAAGGTCAAAGATATATAGATATAGATATAAGATAGAAAATATAAATAGATAACATTCCAGATGGCCTATAAATGCAGTATAATTTTGTCTTCTGTCCCTGAAATTCACTACAAGTTCCCAGACATACCATATGTGGTGCGACTACCCTATAATGGTTAGGCAGCTTGAGTGCCAACCCAAACAGGGGCATGGAGCCCCTAAATCCCCCAGAAGCAGCCCTCCCTCCCAGGCCATGAGAGGCTCACAGAAGCAGCTCATCACCCGCCTGGTGGCCCATATGTCCTCACACACCACTCTCCCCTGTGGGACCTTGCTCTGTGCAGCGATACTGCCTCGTCTGCATGCTTGTCTGCCAACATGGGGCACCCGGACAGCCCCCAGTGCCGCTTCTACTGCTGCCCAGGCTGGTGCTTTGCTCAGCTGTGTGGCACCGACAGTCCTGCCAACTCTCAGGGTTGGTAGTTGATTGGCCAACGCAATGCTGAGGGGATATTAATGAGTCACAGGTCATACTGGCATGATGGCAGTGATATAATAGGAGTGCAATAGATTTCAAATACATACGCACACACATAAATTGACACATATTACAAGATAAATACATACAAACAAAGACACATAGGTGCTTATGAACCACCCCAGCACACACACAAATGCATTCACACCATGTGATAACCTAATTTTAGGACTAAGGGAGGGAGGGAGGGAGGGAGGGAGGGAGGGAGGGAGGGAGGGAGGGAGGGAGGGAGGGAGGGAGGGAGGGAGGGAGGGAGAGGAGAGGAGAGGAGAGGAGAGGAGAGGAGAGGAGAGGAGAGGAGAGGAGAGGAGAGGAGAGGAGAGGAGAGGAGAGGAGTTGGAGGAGGGGGATGTAGAAGGAAGTGGATGAGAAAGGAGCAGAAGGGATTGGAGTAGAAGGTACAGGAGAAGGAGGTGAAGGAGCAGGGGGGAATGGGGAAAAATGGAGGAGGGGGTGAGAAGAAGGATTTCCTTCGAGTGTGATAGTGAAACAGAATGGGTGGGCTTTGATGATGACATATGCTGTGTGAGGCAGGCTTAGACAGGAAGCAGGGTCCAGTGTCACAGTCTCATATCTGGTGTGTGTGTTTCCTTCGTCCCGCGTGGCCATGATCGCTTATCCCCCAACACAGCACATATGTTTGGGAGGCGGAACAGTTGGACATGGCTGAGGGCTAAACTGGATCAGACCCACACAGATGGAGCCAAACTCCCACTGGGTCAACACTGTCACATGTGTACACGCCGCTCAGTCTTGACAGAAATGATCTGTTTTGCCTTCAAAGTCTTGTTGCACCATTGCCGGTACTGTTGTACAGGCTGCTACACACACTGAGACACACACCAAATAAATAAAACAAAACAAAAGGTTGGAATGTCAAATTAGGTCACGTAGCGTAGCTTGCTAGTGGCAAACCCCAGGCTCCAAAAGTGGATGTCTGCTTCATTTACATAGAAAAGCGGTGGTGATGAAAAAAGTGATGGGTTTCTGTCAGTCTGCCCCCTGATACAAGGCTTCTACTGGTGCTTAAACCTGAGTAGTTTTGTTCAATATGAGAGACACTAGAGGTCTGCTTTCATGGTTCTGTTGTAATATGACAGTCTTTGTCAGAAATGGGGCTGTATATACTTTACAACTGGAAACTATTTTTAATCACTTCAGGAGAAGTGCTGACGAGAAGGAGATCCATGGTGTCTCAGCTTGGGAAATTGGCCCAGAAAGGTGCCATGTGGGGGCTTTCATAGAAGACATTTTAATTAACGGAGCAGCATAAACCAAACATGTTTTTGGACAGATGGGGAGCATTATGCATCATCAGGGTTCAGGGCAGGTCCATGAAAGTGAACAGAGCAGACGTGTCAAGCCACAGAGTGAATCAGTGCACTCAGATTTGAGCTGGGCACACCAACATTTCATCAGGTTTATCTTCATAAAAAGGGAGATTTCCGGATGAGATGAGTTTTTGTATTGGGCATGACAGGAGTTCAACATTACCCCCATTACATGTGCTTTGGTTTATTGGTTTATTGTATTCCATCTTCATTCAGGATTCCAGACATTTCAGAATCGATCCATCCATCCATCCGTCCATGCATCCATCCATCTATCCATCCATCCATCCATCCATCCATCCATGAGTCCATCCATCGGTTTATCCACTATTTTATTCCAGTTAGAAAGTCCTCTCACCAGTCCAGTCTCTCACCTAGATAAACCATTTATTCCGTGGATAAACTATCTCCACAGGCAGTCTTTCCAGTCGCCGTGCATCTGTGTGCAGGCCCGCCAGCCGTGTTAGTTAGTATACGGGTGGCGAGATCGTGTAGTGAGGCGGTCGCATGTTTACAGTGCTGCCGCATCTCTTGGACAGGAGTCAAGTTTGCAGCTGCAGCTCTGAAATTATTCATAGCCTTCTTCGTGCCCACAAGGAGCCACAGGTAGTTGATGAAGTGGCAGTGCCAAGCATCCCAACTGGTGAAGATGAAACGCAGCTGCTGAGAGTCAGCGCGGCCAGATGCCGCTGCTGACGTACCATGTGTTCCAAGCAGGGCAAGAGTGAGGAAAGGGGGGAGGAATGGGGGAGGAGGAGGGGGTGAGAGAAGAGCTTGCCAAGACATTCTCACATTGGTGCCAACTTGACACATGTTCTGGCACTCCCCGTGGTTTCAGCTCCCATCTCCCAGCTCGCCCTCTACACTCCTCTCAGATATGATGGGAAGCTTTGCTTCTCTCTTTCTCTCTCTCTCTCTCTTTCCCTCTCTCTCTCTCTCTCTCTCTTTCTTTCTTTCTCTCTCTCCCTTCCTTGTACCCCGTCAATGTTACTCTCCCACCCCTTTCTCTCAATCTCTCTCGTTCCCTCTTTCCCTCCCTCCTTACATCCGTTGTCTTGTGTAGTGATCCTGTGCCAGCCAAGATAGGTGTTGGCGCCCGCTGGCGGCCATCTTGCCTGTCTGCCCAGTTCATTCCTGATAGTTCCGCTGAGGAGTTTGAATAAGTCTGTTTGGCTGGAAGGCGGGCAGGCAGACTGTTTTACTGGCATGGAGACATGGAGTTGAATGCCAAGCTTGTGCCCGCTAGGTCGCCATGCCCACCTGCCGTCCTCAACTCTTTACTGTCCACCCCTGCATGTGTCAGTCTCCAGCCCAGTTCCGTACCACTGAAACCGCACAGCTGCCATATGCGCATCCACACCATGGTTGACCCAAAAATAAACCTCTTAATCCAATTAAAACGGGACATTTGAGAGTAAAATCCAGACATTCCAGGCACAATTTGTATCCACATTGAGTGATTTAAGTCACAGTGCACCAAAGCCATCTGTATTGTTGATTTCTGAGCCAGTATCCTGGTTAGGAGCATCCTCTGTGGAGATTCTATGCAGTAACTGCTAGCTCTCGTAGCATCTTCTCCACTGGTGTACTCCCTGCGAATGGAACGCTCTCTCTCTGACGATACTACTCCTGCAAAAGGAGGGGAGTTTCTGAGACAAAGCCTCTAGTTCGTTAGGAACATGCCATCCTTGTTTGAAATGGAGGGGTTTGGGGAAGAGAAAACTTTTTGAATAAGTGCCACGTCTGAACCGTTCTTATCTGAGGCCCGCGACTGCCAGCTGCTGGCTGAATGTGCCTGCTTATTCTGTGAGACGATGCCAAGCGTTAGTTGGCACGGTCTTGCTGGAGATCTGGCAAGAGGGATCTGATGCCAAAACAACTCTGGGGTGGGTGCATACCCCGCACAGTCTACTGTCTTCCCTTCTGTGCCTTGTGGGTGAAATCTCAGCTTTAACTGACACATTTACACAAAGGGTCTTGTGTGACTCCCAACAACAGATGCCACCTGGTTGAGCGGGAAGGAGATGAGCATGCCCATAGCCTTGTATGGACATACTGATATTGAACCTTACCATAACAGTTCACCTTTTAGTGAAGTGAAGTTGGACCCTTTAGAAAATATTTACTATGCTTGATAATGTATTCTGTCTTCGTTCTGAGTTCAACTATAAGAAACATACTTTGCATTTAAGCTATGTTAAAGTCTGTGGTAATGTAAGAGTAAGTTAGTGAAAATACATCAGTTTTTTCGCCCAAACTTCTAACCAAAATGGTTGCAATTTTGTGGTGCTTTGTTATCTGTCTCAATAGTGTGGAACGATACATTAACAGATTGTTTCCCCCCGGAAGGAAACTATCGACACGCCGTGCGTCGAGTCAAATGACCGGTGTTTGGGTAAGATTCATTTTTGCAACAGGACGTGTAGCTTTAGTTGAGTTTTTTAAAACAAAATACTACTCATTAGAACAGTAAAAAAAAACAAAAAAAAAACGATACATTTGCGGGATTATTTGCAAGCTCTGTCATCCTCCCTCCCCTCTTTCCTTAGCTATGTCAGCTAGCTTGCTACTAGCTACCAACTAATTATTCGCTGGCTATTTACAGATCCAGCTTGTACTGTTTTTGTTTATTTTATTTTAAGCTTAACAGTACAATATTGAATACAATTTAAATGCTCTATCACTGATCATATCCATGCTTACAGTACTCATTGTGACTGCATGGCTTGTCCACATTGTCTGAGAAGTAAAATGATCTTTGCCCTTAGTCCCAAAGTCAAAGAATCTCATTGCCAACAACAGTGGTTTTCCATTCAAGTTGATGTTATCGTTATGTAATGAAAATACATGAAATGGCTTACCAGAAGACTAACTGGACCAGGGATAGAAATTGTAATGAGTAAGGGAGTTGGTTTAAAGGTGCTGGAGTTAGTATACAACTGGCAGAACTAAAATAGTATAAATAGTATTTCAACTGCCTCTGAGCACTGCATTCGAGTACCAAATGGTTCCACGTGATGTCACACTTAAGGCGACTGTGTAATTAGCTGTTTTTAACATGCAATAATTGATATTTTGTTTTGTGAGCTTAAAATAATCAATCATTATTGATTCATATTCAAAATGAATAGGTTGCCACAGCTGATCTGACCCAGGGCGGAGTGTGTATTGGGAGAGCAGACTAGAGAGCCTGTCTGCTACCATGATTCTGTCAGGACGAGCAGCCTCAGTAGCAACAGCAGCTCACCTATCTTGCTCCACTCAAGTCCTGACTGGCCCCCTCTGGTTCTCTGCTGTAGTTGGATGCTCACACTGTGTGGTGACCAGGTGGATTTTGGGAAATGTAGTTCTACCTCAGAAGAGAGCCTACAGCTCCTCTGGTGTCTACAGGACAGCTGTAGCTACAGGATGGAGCAGTAGGCCAGTATTCACCCGTGCCCCTGCCTATGGAGATAAACTAGCCATAGTGGACAGCAGCGGTAGTCACAGCTACAAACAGCTGTACGACAGCAGTACCAGCCTGGCCAGGAAGATCACCTCTGCCCTGGGCTGCCCTTCAGGTGACCTGGAAGGGAAACGGGTGTCCTTCCTGTGTGCCAACGATGCCTCCTACACAGTCGCCCAGTGGGCCGTATGGATGTGTGGCGGGACAGCCGTGCCACTCTACCGGAAGCATCCGCCGTCAGAGCTGGAGTACATTGTTTCGGATTCCCAGACGTCCCTGCTGGTGGCGGGGGACCCATATGGGGATACCCTGATGCTGCTGGCACAGGGGATGGGTCTGCCATGTCTGCTGTTGCCCCCCTCCTCCAACGTGGACACCCTGGAAGAAGCTGATCTGGTTGAGGCTGGCGCGGGCATCAGGGACTGGGCACAGCGGCCTGCCATGATTATCTACACCAGTGGGACCACCGGAAGGCCTAAGGGAGTTCTTCACACACACAACAGCATCTTGGCCATGGTAAATATGGAGTCTATGAGTTTGTTGATGGATTAGTATGATTTTCTAATAAGCACACACCTACTGGATGTGCACTCTACATGTTGCTCACTGTATTTGGGAACTGTTTTCTACCAAGCTTCCTGTAGGGAAACAGTTGTATTGAAAGTCGCATGATGAATTTGATATCCCAGGAAATTTAGTCTAGACACTGAGCCTAGTGTGCTTGACCCCTGCCCTGTAGCTCTCTCTTTCTCTTACACTCTCTCTCTCTGTCTCTCTCTCTCTCTGTTGACATTAGTATGTGCGTATGTTGTTATTTAGAGTGGGGGGTCTGTATCATTCCTGCCATAGACATTGCCTTGTCACTCTGTTTTTGTTCCACTCGAGTTGTCTGAGTAATCAGCCAAATGATTCACCAAGGCCACCTTTTCTTCAGGACAGTCTCAGTGAAGCTCCACTCAGACTGACCTGCATGTCCAGTAGAGTGGAAAATTAGAGCTCCCTCAATCAAACAGGAGCTTCATTTGTCTGTAACAAGCCTAAGGAGAGAGGGAGGGGGGGGGGCGAGAAGCAGGGAGATGGGAAAGAAAGAAGAGAGAATTCACTCCTGTATGGTGCTGTACTGTCCATTTGTGTTCTCGGTTTGACCCCAGTCATGTAGGCCTTTTCTGTACCACGTTGACCTGGATTCAGAAACGATCTTCATATCATCACTCTCTCTCCCTCTCTCTCTCCATCTTCCCCCTCTCGTCCCCCTAGGTAAGGGGTCTTGTGTCAGAGTGGGCATGGTCCAGGGATGATGTCATCCTGCACACCCTGCCCCTGCACCACGTGCACGGGATCGTCAACAAGCTGCTGTGTCCTCTCTGGGTGGGCGCCACCTGTGTCATGCTGCCTGACTTCCATCCCCAGAAGGTGGGGTGCAGGGGTTCCAGCTCTGCTGACTGTAGGGCTTTGCATGCTTGGTGTCTCTGAAAGCTTTGCAGCCTCTACAGCCTCTGTTGGTCTGTTTGTCACTCTGTCTGCCTGTGTAACTAGTCTGTCTGCTTGTTTGACAGTCTGTGTGTGGGCAGCCTGCCTGTCTAACTGGTCTGTCTGTCTGCTTGTTTGACAGTCTGTGTGTGGGCAGCCTGCCTGTCTAACTGGTCTGTCTGTCTGCTTGTTTGACAGTCTGTGTGTGGGCAGCCTGCCTGTCTAACTGGTCTGTCTGTCTGCTTGTTTGACAGTCTGTGTGTGGGCAGCCTGCCTGTCTAACTGGTCTGTCTGTCTGCTTGTTTGACAGTCTGTGTGTGGGCAGCCTGCCTGTCTAACTGGTCTGTCTGTCTGCTTGTTTGACAGTCTGTGTGTGGGCAGCCTGCCTGTCTAACTGGTCTGTCTGTCTGCTTGTTTGACAGTCTGTGTGTGGTCAGCCTGCCTGTCTAACTGGTCTGTCTGTCTGTTTGTTTGACAGTCTGTGTGTGGTCAGCCTGCCTGTCTAACTGGTCTGTCTGTCTGTTTGTTTGACAGTCTGTGTGTGGTCAGCCTGCCTGTCTAACTGGTCTGTCTGTCTGCTTGTTTGACAGTCTGTGTGTGTGTGTGTGTGTGTGTGTGTGTGTCAGCCTGTCTGCTTGCCCAGTTCTCTCTGGAAATTGACTGGCAAAGAAAAGAGGATGTTTTTTTGTGTGTGTATATGTGCACGCACCTCCCTCAGTTCAACCTTTATCGGTTAGTTGTCAGCTGTCAGTGCTAATTGTGTCAGTGTGGAGGTGTTGGGGTGGGGTGGGGGGGGCTGATCACGTTTTGAACCCTCCCACACACACACACACACTCAGCGTTAGTCTGAAGGAAGGCTGAGGGAGTGAGGTATGAGAGGGAGAGGGTGAGTGGGTGGGGGGGGTTTATAAGAGACAATTTGACTTTGACACCTCTTGCTTCACCCCCGTGCCCTCTCCTCCTCGCTTTCTAGAACTCTCTCTCCATGTCCGTGTCACTTATTTCTCCCTCCCTCCCTCTTTATCTCCATCTCCCTCCTTTTCTGTCTCTTTCTTTGTCTCTGTATCCCTCTCCCTCGTTCCATCTCTCACCTCCCTTCCCCTCTCTTTCACACTGTTGCCCCCCCCCTCTCTCTCTCTCCGTACCCCTCCAACCCCCAGACTGTCAGCCTAAGTGTTTGGGGCTGGGTGATGGATTGCCCTGTGTGGCTTTGTATCTGACCAATGCCAACTCACGGCAAGGGCTTAAGGACCAGATCAATCGATGAGCTGACATTGAAGAATGATACTGCTTGTACAGCAGGGGTTATGGGCAGTGTGCATGTATGTGTGCATGAGTGTGTTTGTGTGTGTGTGTGTGTGTGTGTGTGTATACGGAGGGTGATGTCAGGGGTGTTTTAAGGTCTAGGAGATCCTAATGGGAGCCATAGTGTTGATTGACAGCTGGGGGGCTGGAGAGGACAGGAATGGGGGAGCTGTAAACACTATCTCTCTGACTGGCTTCAGAGCTGACCTCCACACCTGCTCTCATCCAACTGCGAGGATGAGGCTCTCTTCATCTCATTCTTTAGTAGTCAAGTAAGAACCAAATCAATAACACTCATCTTCTCCCATCGCTCCAGGGAGGGTGGACTGGGAGAGTGAGGACAGAGTCATAGTGAATGGAAAATTCCACTAGGAGATCGTTACTAAGGATTTCTGTTAGCATGAATGCAAATGATGTGTGTGTGTATATAGGTGTGGGGAGACAGTGTATGGTGTGTGTGGCTGTTTTGGATGCGGGCCCTGTGTCCACCTATGCTCCCCAGGTGAAGGGCGGCTCTTTGACGGACATAGATTGCATTCCTCCCCCCCCTGGCCGCCTGCCCCTCCCTCTTGACCCCTCTCCAGTGAAAGCTGTGTGGATCCGCTCTACTGAGTTTTGACAGACAACCCCGGCACTGAGAGGTCTAAAGAGACACACTAAATAATATTCTCCTCTCAACCCCCTACATTGTGTGTGTGTGTTTGTGTGTTTGCGTGTGTGGCTGTTCCATAAGTTTGTTTATTCTAGAAAGTGTGAATTTGTATGCGCAGCCCTTGAAGTTAATTAAAGTATTCTAATCGGTTTCCCCCTATCTATACAGGCCTTCCAGATACGCCCATGTTTGAAGCCTGATGAAGATATGGGCAGGGGAAGAAAGGGGAGAAAAGAGGGGAGGGGAGTGGGGACAGAATAGGAAAGGCGAGGGGAAAGATGAGAGGAGAAGAGGTTGAAGAGGGATGGGAGGGTAGAAAGGAGAGGATGGGAGAAAGGAGGGGAGTAGAGAGGAGGGGAGGGGAGGGGAGAATAGAAAGAAGAGGAGAGGAGAAAAGAGGCAGCAGTGACAGAGTGAAACAGCAGAAGTGGAGGAGGAAGAAACCAAGAGGAGGATGATTAAAGGGGAGACAGAGAGAAGGTGAAGTTGAAGAATTGGCGGTAGATGAGGACAGAGACTGCGTAGGGGTGATGGATGGAGGGAGAGGGAAGGGAAAGGGAGAGAAATAGGTAAAGAGAGCAAGAGAGAGACAGAGGGAGACTGATAAGAGCAGACCCAGTCAAGCAGGAAATTATGAAATGGAGAGAGTGAGGGAGGCAGGGAGAGACAGAAAGAAAGAATGAGAGAGGAGGGAGGGGAGGTATTTGCCTCCCGGGAGAAGGAGGGAGAGAGGGGAGGAGGAGGAGGGAGGTAGCCAAGGAGAATCTGCCGTTCACCTTCAATTAATTCACGCTGTTCTCCCGCTGTGTGCACGGATGCAACCAGGCATGCAGCTACTTGTGTGTCTGCGTGTGTGTCTGTCAGTGTGTGTGTTTGTCAGTATGTGTCTGTGTGTGTGTGTGTCTGACTGCGTATAGGTACACAGGGGACACCTTCGTTTTCTCTGTTTATGTATGCGTGGGTTTGTTTGTATTATAGTAGCTTTGTCCTTGAGTGAATATACACCATGTCTCAGACTTTTGTGTTTATGTATATTTGTTTTTGTCTCTATGTGTTAAGTCTTTATGGGTTTGTGTGTATGCGTGTGAGACAGAGAAAAAAAGAAAGAAAGAAAGAAATAGAGTGACAGACAGGAGCAGGGGTCCAGTCAGTAACTCAGTCAAATGGGGCCAGGACAGCTCAGTTTTGACTGACCTCAACATCATCATCTTTCTGTAATTCCTCCTTCTGACGGTCCAGTACCGGGCTTTGTGGGCAACAGTCTGACATTTACACACATGCGCACACACCCTTCATAGTACAACAGCTCTCTGGACCTGATGGAGTCATCCATCTTGTTAGCATACAGCTGTGGTAATATGGGGTGGTATTAGGTTGTTTTGTAATATAACGGGGTGGTATTATGTTGTTTTGTAGTATAATGAGGCGGTATTATGTTGTTTCGTCGAATAATGAGGTGGTATTATGTTGTTTGGTAGTATTATGGGTGTTATATATGAACTTGGTAGTATAAATGTACAGTATCTAGTATTCAAGGCTGTCTCACCTCACCACCTCTACATTTCCCCTCCGTTTCCCCTCGCCTCCCCCTGACCAGGTATGGGACCTTCTCCTCAGTAGTAGGCCTCCCGTGGTCAACGTCTTCATGGCCGTGCCCACCATCTACTCCAAGCTCATCCAACACTACGAGGAGAACTTCACCAGGCCCCACGTCCAGGACTTCATCAGGGCGGTCTGCAAAGAGAGGATCAGGTTCTCTCTGCTGTTCCTTATTTCAGTGACGGGGGAACGAGCGTTCCTTACGTGTTCGGTCCCCCCTCAGTTGTCACCCATCAGAGAGATGTGGATTAGAGGGAGACAGACTGATAGGCCAGTGTTTGTGTTTAGAATTGCAAGTGAGCGAGAGCAGGAACGGAGAGCAAATTTAACAACACGGAGGAGGAGAAACAAGGCCCAGACTGTTGAGGGCAGGGCTGATTAACCCCTTAAGGAGACCCTGTTACTGCTGCCTTATTGTCTTCTCATGCTCAGAGACAATGCCCCAGACGAGGCCTCATCCTCTCCTGAGTGTAACACCAGCTCCTCTGGCCCGTTCCCAGGTTGATGGTATCGGGCTCGGCCGCCCTCCCCCAGCCCACCCTCCAGCACTGGGAGCAGATCACCGGACACACACTCCTGGAGCGCTACGGTATGACCGAGGTGGGCATGGCTCTCTCCAACCCCCTCAACGGACCCCGCATCCCAGGTACGCACGCACACCAACAAACACACACACGCAAGATTGTGTGGCTTCAGTACTGTCACACTGATCCAACAACCTTGGTTTGTTACCTCCCTGCCTGCCTGGGGCCTGCTTTGATATCAAAGTCGTACAAGCTTGTCAGTGTTGTTGGTTGTTGTTGTTATTTTAGGATGTATAGGTGACGTGGGGGTTTAGCCAAGGTGCTGCCATGTAACTCTGTTCTTCTCTCTTTGCTTTTCTTGTCATCTGTGTCGTTAGAGACCTGGGTCTTCAAACCAGTGTCATGACAAGCCTGTGAGGCTAATTCACCTGTCAAAAGTGCCTGGCTGGTGGTAACCCACTCTCCATATTAGACAGGGAGAGTCTGAAATAGAGCATGGGTTTGAAATAGAGCCAGGAGAGAGTTGGGGGGGGGGGGGGGGGGGAACCCTTGGAGGTGATTATGTGGAGCAGCTCACAGTGGTTGAGGAGATATTGATATTACTGCAGCAGTGCTGTGAGATCGAGGCTGTCTCGTCGAAAGTAGGTTAAAACCAATCAATACAACAGACACAAACAGCTCTAAGTACTATACTGTTCCTCCTTCTCATCTCTCTCCTCCTTTCCCTCCTTCCCATCTCTCTGCTCCTCACGGCTTTTCCTCTCTCTTTATCTGTCTCTCGTCTTCCTCTCATTATATATATCTTATTTTCTTTCCCATACATCTTTTATTCTCCATCTCATTGTTTTGTTTTTCCTTTCATCCTTATTCCCGCATTGGTTTTCCAGTCTGACTTCAATCTTCAATCAGGAGACGCATGTCCCCCCGATCTCTCTGTCTCTCTCTCACTGTGTGTCTCTCTCTCTGTCTCATTTACTCTCTCACTCACTCTCTCATTCACTCTCACTATCTGTTTCACTCACTCACTCTTTCTCCTGTAACCCTTTCAGGCTATAACCCTTCATCCCTTCCTTTTCTCTGTCACTCCCTCTGCCACTCACCCCCCCCCTCCCCTCAGCCTATGTCAAAGCGTCCGTCTGGCTCCAGGGGGCGGTGTCAGCTCCCCAGGGCCAATCGGTGGAAAGCACAGCGTGATGCCTGATGAATTATGCATAAGGAGTGGAGGCCTGGAGCTGCATGGAACAGTAGAGCACCCCCCCCCCCCCCCTCCCCTCACACACACGCCCCCGAACCCCCCTTCCTCCAGTGTGGTTACTGCAGCAGGCTATAATGAGGGGTTCAGATGGGCATGCTGATGGAGCCATGTTAATGGGCTTCTGTGCAGTCAGGGGAGCCATTGTGTTTCTGACGGGGTTGTCGCCACAGGGCCGCTGGCATTCCCCTACACACACAACACACACACAGAAACAGGAGGCTATGCATTTGCGCACACACACAGGCACTCTCAACTCACACCTCACACTGTCCCGTAGTACAAACACAAGCTGTCATATCCTAGCAGGACAGGATCTCTGTCTCGTGGACCTCATAGTCCTCCTACTGTAGAAGCTCCAGCCTTGTCGAATAAAGGTAGTGCCATCACAACCCACTGTATTCCAAACACCCACTCAACTCCTCTTTAGAATTCATCTCCAGTCTCCATGCTGTCTGTCCTCTGTGAAGCAGCTCTCCATCCCAGTCCTCTGTCAGGTACAGTGACTGGAATGTTATGTGCCTCCAAAATCTGTGAAGCCCTTGATAGGGTGAGGGGAGAGGGAGACAGCGAGGGCGAAAGAGAGATTGCCTGTGCTTGAGTCTAAATGGATTTGGATGAGTGTGTGATGGAGAGGAGAGTGTTTTTATCTTCCCTTGGTTGGCAGCTTGTTGGTTGTGAGGGGGCAGAGAGACGATTACCCTGCCATCTCTGCGTCACCCTCTCAGAGGGAAAACACTAGCAACCCTCACACAAAACAGACACACACAGTAAACACTCATGATGCACACACAAAACCAAGAAAACTTCCTCAGGACATTGTAAGAGACAGTGCATTGTTACAGAATGGGATACTATATATGTATGTGTGTGTGCTTGCATGTACAGGTGCAGTCGGTGTCCCTCTTCCAGGAGTGGAGGTGTGCATTGTCATGACGAACGCTACCAGCACCACCATCGCTGAGGGCAACAGCGCAGAAACCAGGGTAATCAGGGCAAGCCCCAGCTGATAGATCAATACACTGGCAAGTGATTGTGAATGCTGTCATTGTGTCCATTTCACTGACGGTTTGCTAATGTTGTGTGTGGGTGTGTGTGTGTGTGAGCGCAGGTACGGCCTGGTCTGGAGGGGAAGGAGGGGGAGTTGAGGGTGAGGGGAGCGTGTGTCTTTCAGAAGTACTGGAACAAACCCCAGGAGACCAAGGAAAGCTTCACTACTGACGGCTGGTTCAAGACAGGTAGCATAACCTCTCCTCATAGGCTGCTTATCTAGGGCCAACTAACATACCCTCTCCTCATAGGCTACTTACCTAGGGCCAACTAACATACCCTCTCCTCATAGGCTGCTTACCTAGGGCCAACTAACATACCCTCTCCACATAGGCTGCTTATCTAGGGCCAACTAACATACCCTCTCCTCATAGGCTACTTACCTAGGGCCAACTAACATACCCTCTCCTCATAGGCTGCTTACCTAGGGCCAACTAACATACCCTCTCCACATAGGCTGCTTACCTAGGGCCCACTAACATACCCTCTCCTCATAGGCTGCTTACCTAGGGCCAACTAACATACCCTCTCCCCATAGGCTGCTTAACTAGGGCCAACTAACATACCCTCTCCTCATAGGCTGCTTACCTAGGGCCAACTAACATACCCTCTCCTCATAGGCTGCTTACCTAGGGCCCACTAACATACCCTCTCCCCATAAGCTGTTTACCTAGGGAACACTAACATACCCTCTCCTCATAGGCTGCTTACCTAGGGCCAACTAACATACCCTCTCCTCATAGGCTGCTTACCTAGGGCCCACTAACATACCCTCTCCCCATAAGCTGTTTACCTAGGGAACACTAACATACCCTCTCCTCATAGGCTGCTTACCTTGGAAACACTAACATATCCTCTCCTCAAAGGCTGCTTACTAGGGGTGCTCTTACATACCCAAGTTCTCCTAGTCTAAATGTAGATACAGAATGGTGTCATAAAAGGGCACACATTAAATATAATGTCACAAATGATTTTGTCATGTTCTCTGTTGTATATTTGGAGTCTTAAGAAAGGCCCTGTGCTGTTTAAACATTTAAGAAACAAGTCTCCCTGCAGTCTTGGGATAGGATAAATGGTGTGTGTGTGTGTGTGTGTGTGTGTGTGTGTGTGTGTGTGTGTGTGTGTGTGTGTGTGTGTGTGTGTGTGTGTGTGTGTGTGTGTGTGTGTGTGTGTGTGTGTGTGTGTGTGTGTGTGTGTGTGTGTGTGTGTGTGTGTGTGTGTGTGTGTGTGTGTGTGTGTGAGAGAGAGAGGTTTTGATAAATGTTCTGTGTGTGTTTTCGGTGCTGCAAGGCATTTTTCCTTTCTAAGTGGTTGTGACTCCTGTGGTTGGAGAAGAGAGGGAGAGTAGAAGAGCAGGGAGGGAGAAGAGGAGCTGGGAGAAGAGAGGGACAGGAGGGGGGGGGGAAGAGCAGGGAGAGGAAATGGAGAGAAGGGAGAAGAGAGGAGCTGTCATAAGGAGAGAGGATCTCTCCAGGGCCATGTGTGTAGCCCCCCCAAGGAGCCTCATGATACCACAGGGAGAGGGGGAGGGTGGGTGGGTGGAGTCGAGGGAAGACAAGGCTCGAAGGGAGAGCGGGTTGGATGCTCCTAGGTCAAGAGAGGCCCGGAGAGGGAGAGAGCGAGGGAACCAGTAGGGGAGAAGAACGATGGAAGCTTGGAGGTAGAGATGGGGACAGAGGGAGTTATGAACAGCACGGGCAGGGTGAGCTTGTGGGGGATCTGGGAGAGTTGGGGGAGAGGGAGACGGAGGGACGGGGAGAAGCAGGGAGAGGCAGTGGAAGCCCAGCAGGGTGGAGAGGGGTTTAATTGGCTTTAAGGGCTGGCAGGACAGAGTTCCAGAGAGAGCCACGCCGCTGTCACACTCCATTACTGCCAGCGGCCACATAATGAGAGGCAGTGGAATCAGCTCCCTACAGACCAGTCCCCCAGCTACAGCCGGGCACCTTTCTTGACAAACACGCACACACACACACACTCTCGCCTCCCCCCACACACACACACATAACAACTGTTCCCAGTCCAGCACAGCTCTTTGTGGTTGTGCGTGTGAAGCAGTGCCCTGTAGGTGTGAATATAGGTGTGGGTGGTGCGTGTGTGCCTACAGGTGTGCTGCTGCAAGGTGTTGGAGTCAGTGAGACTACCACTCCGACTTTACCCTCCCTGTCACTTCTGAGTTCCCCCCCTCACACCCTAGCACCTGCTCCCCTCCACACAGCTCCTCTCCTCCTTCCCTCTCCCGCACTCCTCTCTGGCCCTCCTCTCTTTCTAACACCCCCCCCCCTCTCTCTCTCTCTCTCTCTCTCTCTGTATTCTCTGGTTCTAACCCCCCCTCTCTCTCTTTCTCTCTCTGTAGTCTCTGGTTCTAACACCTTTCCACCTCTTTCTTCACCATCACCTGAGTTCCTGTCTCTCACCATGTCAAGTCCCGGCCCCCCCTTTCCTACTCTTTGATATAACCCTGAATGAAAGAAAGAAAGAAAGAAAGACAGAAGGAAAGAAAGAGAAACATAAGGTACTTAACCCTTGTGTTATCTTCGGGTAATTCTGACCCATCAGTCATTGTGACCCACCGTCGTATTGCGACAACTTTACCGCATACAAAAACAAAGTGAAGCATTTTCTTTTAACCGTTGGGCTGTCTCAGACCCCCCACATTGCAAAGGTTAAAAGAAAATTATTTTTATTTGTTTTTGTATTGGGTAAAATTGGGTAAACACAACGATGGTCGTTATGAACCTTTGGGTCATGTGATCCGAAGGCAGCACAAGGGTTAAGGGGTCAGACAACAAGTGAGTGAGTGTTTGGGTGTGTACGTCTCCAGCTAGCCTGCTGCTGGTTTAAACAGTGACAGAGAGGCTGTGCAGTGCTTCTATCCTCTGCCTGGATGAGCTCACCCTCCACCCATCTCCACGCACCTTTACTCGTATTGATCTGCCTGATCTTTGTGTCTTCAATTGTGTGTGTGATTGTGTGTGTGTCTGTGACACCCCCACTGTTCTGTCTTCCCTTCTCTCATCCACTCCTCAAGCCTCCAGCTCAGCGCATAGTTACTGTGGTCATAGTTACAAAAGGACATAGTCAAAGGGGTCATAGTTACAGTGGTCATAGTTACAATAGGTCATAGTTACAGTTGTCATAGTTACAGTAGCTCATCCAGCCACACATCTTCCGAGGGCTATTGAGCCATCTAGATGGTGGGCTGTGTACACCAGTTGTGACAGTGAAATTCTGTGTGTGTGCGTGCGTGCGTGTGTGTAAGGTTGGTGGGGACCATGAGGAGAACAGCAGCATGCAAACTGTAGTCAAGTAGCTTGTGTTTCAGCATGCCAGATCAGGGAGAGGTTATCAATCGTGAAGCTTGCTCGTTATCTGGCGAGGAGAAGCATCTACAGGCAGCACCATCAGTAACATTACCATAAAGCTATTCTACCCCCTTTAATTGCATTGTATTAAACAAATTAGATCACTCATCCGAGTGTGGAACGTCTTTCTGGTTGGATATTAATTACTAAAAAAGGAGCAATGACAAAAGTTAAGGATGATAAAGAGTGTGTGAGCTGAGATTGTCGTCAAAGCCTGTCTGGAATTCATCCTCATTAGCTACTCCATCTAGGCAGCCTGGCTTTAATGTTGTCATTAATATTCATGTAGGCCAGCAAACGCTGTTTACTGTGGGCTCTGTTTCACCCTGCCACAGATAACCTCTCACCGGGTACCGCATGTTTACATGGGTGATAGGGATGTTGTGTGTGTGTGTGTGATAGGTGGGTGTTGTGTGTGTGATCAGGGATGTAAAATGTTTTGTGTTCGAGTGTATATTTTGCGTATGATAGAGGATACTGTATTGTCTGTCTTGGTAATGACAGCTTAGCTTCCACTGTGAAGTAAATTGCTGAAAGAGGACGTGCTGTCCTTGTTTGTAGACAGGGTTGGCCTGTGTGGTTGACCAGGGTGGGGGAGGGGGTTATATGTGTAGTACTAGGTGACTGTGTGGGTGGCTGTGGTGCTAGCTGTCTGGAGTGTGCTTGATGTGAGCTTGGCCTTTGTCATCTGTCACACTGCCCTTTCCAGAGCCACAGTCCTCCTCCAACACCTCTCACTGTGTGAGCCCTGAGCTGCCCTTGTGTGTGTGCGCGCACTCCAGCCTGTCTGTACCTGTGGGGTGTCTTATGCTGTGTGTCTATGTGTGTGTTTATGAAGACTGAGATTAGTCAGGCTGTGGGAAGTGGTAGCTGTGCCGGGCAAAAAGCCACCATAAACAGTTGCCTCCTATATTGTAAGTCTATGAAGTTTAGCGATCGTATAGCTATTAAACATGAATTAAGCTCAGATATTAGTCTTGTCTGTCTATGGAAAAATAATCTGTAACTTTGTCTGCCTTCCGTCGTCTCTGTTCGCCACTCGTCTTTTCATATTTCGTCGGTGCCTTCACTTCTTTAATGCCTCAGAACGAGATGAAAGCCCAGCGCAATTAGGCCTCTTATCGTTTTAATTAAGAAAGCCACTCGTCCATATCTGCCTTCAATGCCATAGCAGTGCCAAGACTGATGCCTAAAGAGTGTGTGTCTGTGTGTGTGTAACACTAGTAACACACTTCCCAACAACCCCTCCCTCGTCTCTTCCTCTCTTCCTTTATCAGTCCGTTCTCCAATCACGAGCCTAATTCCCTCTGTTCCCTCGCTCCAAACATGCTCCCTCCCTCTTTTATTTTCTTCTGCCTTACAGACACAAGGTCACAGCAGCAGCACTCAAAGTCATCTGAACTGGCTTTGTTGTGCGGATGTTTCATTTGAACGATAGTGAAACATCGTCAAACCTCGCAAACCCTCAGCTGTCATTAGGCTTTAAAGTGCGTAGAAGTGCTGGGTCTACCTCGACCCCTGCTCAGGTATGGCACAAACACACATGCACAAAAGAGTCTTATTATTAGGAGTCAACGCATGCTCTCATTCTACTCTCTATTTACATGGAGAACAGGCCTACCCAGTCGTCCCCCAAGAACCCTGCCCTTTTCTTGAACCCCCCCCCCCCCCCCCCCCGACAAAAAGGATAGAAGGGGTTGAGGAAGGCAACTGTAAATACACCATTACTGATGTTAACACCCTGCCAGTTTGACCACCCCCTCCACTCTCCCACCTTCCTCCTCCCTCTTCTCCCCCTTCTCCCCTCTTCCTTCCCCCCCACCATTCCTTCTCCCTCGTCGCCCAGGCCTATCAGGGCTGAGCAGTGGTCTGTGAAGAAATTCCCAATATCTAAATTTACACACTGTATCAATCTTGTTTAATAGACTGGAAAGCTTAGAGTCGGCGAGCAGCGTGCAGGCAGGAAAGGGGGGATGGCTGTGATAGATGGTGTGGTGGGCCCGACAGCCGGCGTGATGTATAATGAAATATTTATGATTTATCCCGGCTAATAAACTGAAATGAAGTGCGTGATGTATGGGAACAGATGGGCCCACTATTGATGCTCTGGAGGCTCAGAGAGAGAGAGAGAGAGAGAGAGGTGGGGAGAGAGAGAGTGGAGATGTGGAGAGAGGGAGAGGTGGAGAGAGAGATAGAGAGGGAGTGAGAGGTGGAGAGAGAGAGAGGTGGAGAGAGGTGCTGGATAGAGAGGCAGCCCTGGTCACAGAAAGAGGAACCAGAGGGAGAGGATGGGAAGAAAAAGGGAAAATATGTTGAGAGTTCTCAAGAAGTGAGAGGAAAGACTGAGAGATGAGGGGAGGGGATGCAGGTCAGAGAAAAGAATGGTGTCAAAAAAAGAAATGATGGTGGAATTCAGGAGATAATTTTTTTAAATTGTATTTTGCATGGCACCGTCAATACCACATACTCACTAGTGTAACAACACAAAAAGGCACAATTAACAAAAATGATTAGAGTTCTTTAATGTGCACATTCTGATGCGAGAGAGACAGTGACCTTGCAGATCCTCTGCCTGTCACCACCCTTCACCCTCAGGCCAATACACTCCCCAGCACCAGCTTAACCCCTCTCTCTCTTACTCACACACACACCACACACACCTTGAACATCAGCTGGGGATGCACACTTTGTAATGATCGATGAGATCTCTCTTGCCCCTCTCTCTCCTTCTCTCTACACTCATCTGGAGTGACCCACTTCTCGTCGTCATCGCGCCCCAGCTGAGCCCCTCACACCCCCAGCCCCAGTCCTCACACCTGGCTGTCTCCTGCCTCAGCCCCCCCACCCAGCCCCCCAGCCCCTCACCTAGCCTGCCTTCCTGACATCCCCTAACATATCTTTCCGAATGTGAATTACCACAACCGCACACATACAATCACACTTCCTGTAGTCTCAGTCGAGTCCAGTATGGCAGTGAGATGACAGCCCCTCTTTGTGTGTGTGTGTGTGTGTGTGTGGCCACTAATGGAATGTGCCTGATAGGTGGCATGTTGTTACTTTATGATGGGGTGTCAGCTGGCTTACATGGCAGAAAGACGAGGGGCACTAGTCAAGTGTGTGTATCTGCGTATATGTGTGTGTACATGTGAGGTGTGTGTGTGCGCATTTGGTGTGTGTGTGTGGGCAGTGTATATGCTTCTGCTTGTGTGGCATTACAGAGGCACACCTGTGCAGTATGTGTATGAGGGAGACAAATACATGCCTGTGTGTGCAGGGGAATGAGAGGGGAGTAAGGAAGCCCTCCAGTGCGTGCAGGCTGTATTAGAGTGGAGAGTGGGAGGGGGCCCAGACAGCTAGCCAGTAGACCAGACATGAGTCCTGGGTTCCACAGCCAGTCACCTGAGCTGTACGACAACTCCCCATGACAACTCTCCTCTCTCTCACCCACCCTTCCATCTCTGCCTCCCACCCACCCTCTCTATCCCCCACCCTCCCCTCTCTCTCCCCCACCTTTCTCCTCTCTCTCTCCCACCCTTCCATCTCTGCCTCCCACCCTTCCATCTCTGCCACCCACCCATCTCTCTCCCCCACTCTCCCCTCTCTCTCCCCCACCCCACCCTCCCCTCCCTCTCTCCCACCCGCTCTCCCTCCTTCCTCCTGCAGGGGACACCGCAGTGTTCAAGGACGGGGTCTACTGGATCATGGGCCGCACCTCTGTCGACATCATCAAGAGTGGAGGCTACAAGATCAGCGCTCTGGATGTGGAGCGCCACCTACTGGCTCATCCGGACATCCTAGGTAGCCGGCCACCACTCCAGTCTGTCACCAGAGGACTAGTGCACAACTCACACACTCTTCAGATGGACAGTTTGTGGTGTGGTTAGTCTCAGGAAAACTAGGTGAACTGCCATGAGTCACTGCGTACCCCTGGTTTGAGCGACAACCTTTAACCCTTGCAGACGTGGCTGTTATTGGTGTTCGGGATCCCACCTGGGGTCAGAAGGTCACCGCCGTGGTGCAGCTGAGGAGGGGGCGGAGCCTTACCTTGGCAGAACTGAAGGCCTGGGCCAGGTAGCCACACACGTACAAACACCATACCCAGCAACTACAGACACGTTACACAGTACATAGTAGAATCATTCATTTACATGATGTGGCTTTGTATTAGACAAACAGTATTGATACAGTACAGTATAATTGCCAGTGTCTGCTGTAAGACAGAGGACACCCTGACTCTACCCCCTCCCCCCAGGACTCTGCTATTAATAGGAACTGCTCATTAAGACCACAATCAATAGCTACCTAACTGCTGGACTAGAGAGAGAGAGAAGGAGTCCATTTGTTTCACTCCAGCTACCAAGGGCAGATGTTGACTAATGAGGTGGACAGATGAGAGGGGGGCTGAGGGGGGCTGCGGTGGTCTCTGTTTGCTCTCCTGCCCCTTCTCTAAATGTCACTGTCTGTCTGTCTCTTCGTCTGTATCTCTTTCTGCCTCTGTCTGTCTGTCTCCACTCTCTGTGCCTGTCTCTCCATCTCTCTCTCTCTGTTTATCTATCTGTGGGTGGTGGGCGAGCACCACTGGGGTAAGGCCTGAGGATGGGCAGTGCTAGCGTACAGCACCCTACTGGGGCTGGGGGGGAGGGGAGGCGGATAACGGAGGGGAGCTGAGGGTTGGAAGCAGAGAGACAGAGGGCCGAGGGATAGAGGGTGTGACTGAGAGAGAGATGGAGAAATGGAGGGAGACACAAACAAGTGCATGGATGCTCACTCCTCAGTACCCTGACTTCAACTGTCAGCCTGTATCTGTGTCACTAGCTCCTCAGCACGCACACACACAAAGCCTTGGAGAAATGGGTGTGTAAGGACATGTACAAGACCCATTAGAGAGAGAAAACGGGGGCGAAAAGACAAACGCACACACCCACGTACACACTGACATAGACACACACAGACACAAATACACTAATATGTCATGTGTATAGGGGTAGAACGAAAGAGAGGGGCTTTTGAACACATAAGCTACAAGGCACAGAAAGAAACAAAGCATATGTATTATTCAGGCAGACACACACACACAAACCAGAAAACCATCTCTCCACTATAAAACATATACCATAAGATACCAGGAAATGCCTTCATGCTCCAGGACTCAAATGGAAAACATTTAATTACCTCAACCTTCTGTTGCTCTATGTTTTATTCCTTTTGTATTTCCTGCTGGTTGTAGAGAGAGTGACGTGTGCTGTGTCTGGGCCGGGAGACTCTCCCTTCACCAGGGATGAAGGATGTGTCTCCTTATCTCCTGGCCTAAGGGCTCGCTTTTTGTTTTGTTGCAGCACATTTGTTTTTCTCTACATGCGCTACAAGTCTGTGTGTGTGTGTGTGTGTGTGTGCATGCGTGCGTGTGTGTGTGTGTCAGGGAGCACATGGCCCCCTACACCATCCCGACAGGGCTCATCGTGGTGGAGGAGATGCCAAGGAACCAGATGGGCAAAGTCAACAAGAAGGACCTGCTCCGGACCGTCTCTCCCAGCTAGGAGGATGACATCACTTCCTGTGGAGAACAGCACTTACTTTTTCCATCCCCGTCCCCTCTAAACAAGACAGACCCCAGTAATTTTAGCTGTCTTTTTCCAATGCCCATCCTCTCTAACTTTCCTGCGGAGAAACATACACTCATGTATGCTCCTAAGAGTGACCCAGAACAGGATGATTAAATGAATGATGAGTGGTGCTGTTGTGATAAGATGATGATGATTTTCACAACACTGCTGTGTATAAACTGACTGCGCCAATCATCAACATGCTGTAGGCACACCGGGAGATGAATGATAATACTGACACAAATAGACATTAAGAAACAGTGTGATCAAAGCTGTAAAACACACATTGAGTTTTTGTACACTGGAAGACGATGTAGAAGGCTGTAATAGTCTGCTTTCAGATAGATGCCCTCGGAGTGTCAACTACTTTACATTTATTTTAACTTGTAATATATAGATGAAGTATTCTTGAGTTGAATTGCTGTTGTCTGATTTAACAGCCCGTACTGTGTGTGCCTTAGTGTGAATGTACATGTGTGAGGGACAGAGGTAGCTTGCGTGCACAAGCAGCTGTGGTTACACAGGTGTGATGAGAGCCTGAAGGTAGAGAGTCTCTCCAGATACTCTCTACAACAGCTGGATGTGCCATCATCGGCATCCTTTCTTCTCTCTGTCTCTCTCTCTCTCTTTCTCTCTCCCTCCGAACTAATGAAGGAGAGCAGGCGTGGAAAGGCAAAGGGAGGGCAAAGATAAGGAAGGGATGGCACTGAGAGAGACAAGTAAAACGAGGAAGGAGTAAACTGACAACACCAGAGAGAGAGAGAGAGAGACACACAAGGGACAAGATGGAATGAAGCGGGGCGAGAGAAAGGAAAAAGAGAGGTAAAGAAAAAGGAGGTAGGTACGAGTGAGCGCTCTTTCCCCTCCTCCCTCCACTCTCAGCCACTGGAGACCTGATTAAGAGAGTAGGCCTATCGATCTGCAGCCTGGCAGGTCAGGATGGATGAGCAGGCAGGGCTGGAGAGAAGCACCAGAGGACAGGCTCGGCTCCCTCCCTCCACACACCTCACCCGGTCTGGGGGTTGGGGACAAGGGCAGGAGATGTGGGTGGAGGGCAGCAGGGCTGGGGCTCGGTTAGGTAGGCGGTCAGGGTGGGCTCCACTCAGGTGAGGAAAGAGGGAGAGGGGCGCGGGGGGGGGGGTCAAGTCCCAGGAGTGTTATGATGGAGTGCCGGTGCCCTTGAACCACTTTCTACACTCCTGTGCAAGCACACACACACACCACTGACTGTCCTCCCACCCTGCCTGGCTGTGTGTTTGTCGAAGCATGGTGGAAGAGGTTGTCTGCAGATGGCTGCTTATTGGCCCCCTGGGTCCTGGGCGGGGGGGGGGGGGGGGGGGGGGGGGGAGCGGTCAGGCAGAGAGAAGGGCGAGCACCACCCGCCTTGTTTGACTGGCCTCGTCCCCTCAGACTGGTGGAACGACTGATAGCAGTCTCTCACCTGCAGGGAGTAGGGAGGGAGAGGGGAGCGAGGGTCACAGACACTTAGCAGAGAGAAGATAGAAGGAGAACAGAGGGAAAGAGAGCCAAATTCCTTTGCAATCTATCAGTATATCCAAATGAAATGGGGGAGAAAGGTATGCATGGGTGGAGGGCGAGGTGTCTTTGATATATTTGAAACAGAATTAATTTTCAAAGAGGGACTTCTGCTTTCTATTGATAAGTCCATAAATGAAGTGTCTGAGGTTTTGTATTTCCACCATGCATAGTTGAGCTCAAGGTGTTTCTCTTTTAAACTCCTCTCTTTCATTGAGTCGATTCTCAGTCCGTCGGTCAGTCCGTCAGCACATGAAAGGCGTCCATTATAAATGATTCAGGCAGAGAAGTTCACTCTGGATCGTCTTTGAACGCTACGCTGAACACCAAACAGGTTTCCAGTGTTTGAAGTAATTGTGCGATACAGGAAAAACTACAAAGACTGAAAGTCAGGAAATGGAATTTATTAAAGGCTTATAAACCGTATGTATGGTACAGAGAGCCAGCAGAGTGCTGGAGGAGGGGTTGGGGCTACATGAAGGCAGCCTGCAAACACATACAGTCGAGCGTTCACACGTACACACTTTTGACCATCCCAAAAAGTGGTGTTAAAAAGAACATGTTTAGTGCCAGAGCTGCAGGCTGCATGGTGGCTGATTAGCGTGACATGGTTAAGGGACATGCCACAGTGAAGCATGAAGGGAGTTTGAAAGGCCGGCTCTCCAGCCCAGAGGTACGATGGACACACACACCACACAGGGTACATCATTCTGGCCTCAGTGGTTTGTGTTTATATTGGAGTGTGGTGTGTGCATGTGTGTGTGTGTTATTGCTGTTGACATGATGCACATGTTTATTCTGAGACTGTCTACCTCTGGGTGAGCCCAAGGCTTGGTTTTCATTAAACTACTGCTGACTCTGGACCACGCTCATCTACTCTCTTTACGTCTGTGTGTGTGTGTGTGTCTGCACTCACACGTATGTGTTCTACACTACATTCTCTTACCTCTTTAGCAATTTTGATCTATGACTGTCCACTCAACCTACTGCAACAGAATTTGTTTTTTAGCAAATGAGAAGAAAAAAAAATCATCCATATTGAATGATTGCGTTCCAACAGTCATAACTCGTCCCCTTCCACAATGGTGAGAGACAAGGTCACGGTGGAATAAATAGCCGGCCGAGTTGCTAATGATCTATCACCCTGGAAACATGGCCGGACCTGGAAGACGCTGGCTGACAGAATCATTAATAAAACTTGTGGAAGAGCGATCGATCGTTCTGACGAATGATCCCACTATGAAACACCCTGACCAGAACGGACTGGGCTGGGGCCCTCCCTCCCTACGAGGGCGGACACACAAATTATGGACAGCCTGGAGCTGCCTGGCTAAAATGCAGAGTCCCTTATTAAAGTGTCCAAGTGTTGGGTGAGATTGTTACCTGAGCTGAGGTCCACTATGACACCTTCATTGTAGTCTGATGACCAGAGCCAGTAACTGTCGACTACAAGACAAAGGAGTCAACAGCAGCTCTGCTGAATCTCTCTTGCTGTCTCACACACAAACAGCAGAGAGATGGGAGGTCACCAATTCATTATTGACATGCTCCCCTGATATTCCACTCTGTGTTGGTAATGTTTATCTCATCTACTCATCTACTTTCACTCAAACACACTCTCAAACACAAACACACACACTCCCCACTACCTATTCACTGTACTCAGCAGTTCATTGAGAGTCTATCAATTCTGTGAGGGAGAACGAGTTGAGGGGCAGTAGCTTTGAGTCGTTTCCTTGCTTTCGGCTGCCTGTATCAAGATCTGTACATTGATCTGGCCTTGCCCCTCATCCCCCATCCATCCAGTTATGGATTGATTTTCTCTGCAGCTCTGTGCAGGCTGACTGATAGGCCCAGTGCGGCCTGTCAGTATTGAACACACTCAGACTGTTCTAACCCCTGAGCTAAAGCCTGGACAGTTTCATGGGGAGATACCTGTGTGTGTCGATGGTTACATGCGTGCGTGTTGGATTATGTGTGTGTATGTGTGTGTGTTGTGTATACGTATGTGTCTGGTGTGTACATGTGTGTCTTGTGTGTGTGTGTCGTCATCAGGGCGTGATCATAAATCAGTGTGTGAGGGCCAACGGATCACCACACTGCTCTCCACATGTAATTACAAAGCTGACATTTAAACAGCAGCAGCCATATTTCACTCTGGCCAGCATCAGCAGACACTGAGTGCGCTGTGGACAGAGTAAAAGTTATTTTCCCTAAAAGAAGGGCAGGAGAAAATCGATAGTAGGTAAAATGCATTCTAATGCCTTGTTAATGGGCTGCAGTATTAATTATTCAAAGACGGCCATTTTATCTGCTCGTTAAAGTGGCAGCTGGGAGGAGAAATATGCAGCAGTGTTCTGCCTGCTCCACCAGGGTCATTACCAGTCTCTCCTCTCCCACCAACGCTGGACAGACACACACTAGTCCAGAGTTGTTCTCAGTCAATCATCCTCTGGTTTCTTCTGGATCTGTTCGTGTGTGTGTGGGTGTAGTTAGAAGTGTTTGTATAGCTCTGATTCAGGTTGACTGTATAGTCTTAAACACAGCCATAACTCAGTGCTGTGTATACGGATATGTATCTGCACCTCCCTCCTGTCTTTCCAGCCCCATCCATCAAACCTAGCAGCTCTTTACAGGGAAGCAGGAGGAGGAGCAGGAGAGTTGGAGGAGGAGGAGGAAGGAGGAATATTTAAATTCCTCTTTGGCCCACTGTCAACCTGCGTAAGCAGCCTGCTGACAGGCTGGCCTGCGTGACAGGACTCCTAATGACACTGCAGCAGCCGCTACAAATTGCTTTGACTTGATTTATTTATCCTTCTTTTACCACCAGCACCATCCCCTCTTTCCTCCCATCCTCCCTCCCTCCACCAGGCCATTCAAGCACAAAGTCACGCACACACGCGCACACACACGCTCTTTCCCACACATGCTGCGATATCTCCTCTCCAGCGCCATGCCAGTGGCAGGGAACATCTGTCAGTGTGTCCCCCTGCCACAGAGCGTTAGAGTCAGGGTGGCTCGCTGACTCGAGTGGCCAGTCTGGGAAGGCCTCTGGGCAGAGCTGGCTGGAGATGGGCAGTCTAGCGGAAACCTGACTGGAGGTCCATTCTGCCCTGTCTCACCCTTTGTGTGTGTTTCTTTTTCTGTGTGAGTGCATGTTCACGTGTATTTTTGTATGTGTGTGTGCATGTTCGAATGTATGCACGTTGTGTGTGTGTGTGTGTCAGGGGTGACCGTGGAAATGTGGATCATAGGGCACGTGGATTTCAAAAAATAGCTAGGGGGCATCTAGTCTCCTCAAGAGTTGGTGCGTGTGTTCGCGAGCGTGCGTGTGTGCGATGGTGTGTACATGCACATATTTCACACCCGGCTCTCTTCAAATGATGAGTCCGTATGCTCAGCCTCTGTTTGGCCAGTTTTAATCTCCACGCATTTAGACTGTTTAAATTGTTTCAGTTCAGTTAAGTTTCTATTTACCTAGGCAAAGTGGAATTGTATCAGAGCTAGCAGGCAGTGGTGTGTCAAGGCTGCAGGTCGTTCATGCAGGAGAGATAAGAAGAAGAGGGGGAACACTGTTTATCAGATATCTATCTGTTTTCCTCTCTCTGTCTCTCTCTCTCCTCTTCTCTCACTTCAGCGGTGATTCATCATCTTTACTCCTAGAGGTTTGACAAATGTGTGTGTGCGTGTGTGTGTGTGTGATAGATGGACCAGCCACTGTGCAGCAACCCCCCGGGGGGGGAGGGGGGGGAGGAGGGGGGGAAACGAGACAGCTATTTAGAGTCTGAACAAGACAGAGGACACATTGCTTTGCTTTGATTGTTTCAAACCAGCAGGGTGGCTAGGACAGGAGGAAACTGAGTGAGAGAGCAGCACTGCGTCTGTGAGTCCTGTCTCACCCATGTATACAAATCACCAGCTCCATGACCACGATGGCTGTGTTCTAACTGCAGTCTTCTCTCACTCAGTCTTCCTCCTCTATCTCTCAGAGTCAGAGGACTTACAGCAGAGCAGCCAGTAGTTTGGAGCCTGGGGCTAGGGCACTCATAGCCTGGAGGAGTGTGTGAGTGAGTGTGTGTGTGTGTGTTGGGAGGCCAGCATAGATAATAGATTATTTCTTTGTCAGTGTGTAAGTCAGTTATTTGAGTCTGACGCATACTAAGGCCACGGATCTGTCTGAAAACACACACAGTACACACCACTGCATGACGCCTCAGACAGGGCTATGACCCATGCAGAAGTGCAGATAACAGCATGTACTGTGTCACGCTAGAGAGCAACTACATGCCAAGCACAATGGGATCCCACTCCAACATGTGGAGACTAAGACGAGGATACTGTCCGCTCCACTAGGCTTATATTTGTACACACACGTTATCTAAGTGTGAGTGTGTGTGTGTGTGGCTGTATCTGAATACTCATATTCAGTGAGTCAGTCATGCTCAGAGAAAAGCTCTGCATGTGTTCTTTCTGTGATTGACAGGCTATGTCGTAGCCCCCGTGGCAGGTTCTGGAGGCGGGTCAGGGGGGTCAGGAGCAGAGCTAGGGACAGACGAGAGGGGCAGAGTGGGTCCATCTCACACACATGCCCTTCTGCTGTCATTGGCATATGGCCCCCCTGCTATCTAGGACACGTAAACCTACTGTTTGTTCATCTGGTGTGAAGACACATGAAGAGGCTCACATACATTGATAGGCACGGGAGAGATGCACGGGGTGCGTGGGGTGAAGACTGGGTGACATTGTGAGCTTGTAATGTCTGGAAGACAAGACACGATAGTGGAAGAAGGAGGAGAGGAGAGTAGGAGAAAGAGGGAGGGAGAGAAAGAGAGAGCAACAGCCGGGGAGAGGAGGAGAGACAAGTGGCAGGAGCAACAGGAAAAAGACGGAGGCTGCCTGTGACCCTCCCTCCCATCCCCACCCCTCTCCTCCTCCGTCACACCCCTCACCTCCCCCCACCGCAGCCTAGCATATGTGGACTGACAACATGACATTGCCAGTGGAGTAAGAGACTGGGGGGATAGGGGATGAGGGAATTGAAGTAAAGGAGATGGGGGAAGTGGGAGGGGAGGGGCGGGGCAGGGAGAACCAGAGCGAGCGCCTCTCTGGCCCTGATGTCCCTGGTTCTGACAGCTGATGGAGGGAGATTAGGCTCACACTCGCTGCCAACTGTCAGCCCCAAAAAAGCCTTGGCTGAACCCCCCGCACCCCACAGCCGCACAGACACGAGAGAGGGTGTGCACTGACCCTCAAACTGTCCTCTGTCTCTTCATTTCAACACACACTCTCACACACACACATTCTTAAATTAAATCACATTATTCATCAAAAAACTTAGGACTCATTAAATGCATCACTTTTGAAGGATACAGTCGATTAGTTTTGGAATAAGATCTAATGTTAGCATTTAGTAAGTCCGTGTTGACTCAGTATCTGTTACTGTCTCACAGTCATTCATTGTTCCTGCTTGTGTGACATTGTATGTACATTGTGAAAGAAGAAAGTTGACATTTCCCTCGCTGACAGGCGGTCGACATGTGCATGCATATATGTGTGTGTAAGACAGAGAGCATGTGTGTGGGTGTGTGTATGTGTGTGTGTGAAAGCAGTCCGCCCAGGGACTGTGTGTCATCGATTGAGCAGCAGGAAGAGACCTATTATCTCTGCCCATGGTTCAAACGTGGAGTCAAGTGTGTCATACGTGTTAGCTCTAATTGGCCAGCCACACCAGCAGTGAAGGAGAAAGAGAAGGAGGAGGAAGAGGAAGAGAGGGATGGTTGGGGGGGTGGGGGGGGGGGATCCTTTACAGTCCACTACTCCTCTCTGAACCCTCAGGAGACACCCTGTCTCAAGCCTGTCTGTCTGTCTCTGCCTGATTCCCCCCTGTCTGCTCCTGTGTTAAGGCAGGTCATTAGAGGCATGGACAGACAACTGGACAAAAGTCCCCAATGGACAGAAGGACTGTTCTGGTTGGATGGGTGCCTGGAGGAAGACAACCTAGGACTCCATCCCTCCTCGCTCGTCTGGTGTCTGTGATCTGCTGCAGTCAGACGGATCTTGGACGCAGGGAGGAGGGAGGAACGGAGGGAGAGAGAGAGAGACAGAGAGATAAAGAAATGAGGAGGATGATAGACAGTTTAAAGTAATGACCATTTTTGTATTGCAAAAGAGGCCACAAATACAGTAACCAGGAGCAGGGTAGATGATCTATGGTTGTAGTGTTTTGACTTTATTTTATGGTGTTATACTGCCCTCTGCTGGTTAAGTACTATGAAAACACACCCATAGTCCTGCTCAACTGATAAGGGCAGGTGGAGGCGGTGTACTAGACAGATAGACAGACAGACACACACACACACACAATTAATCAGCTTCTCTCCTGCCCCCACAGTGAACTCCCACAGACTGACCAGTCGCATGGGTGTTTTAATCAGACCACCTGTGGTGTTCCTGATAGCTCCATCCTGCTCTGTCTCATTACTGGCCTGAACCTCTGAGAGTATTAACCTGCATTGTCTCGTTAGCCAACATGGCTGCCACAGGAGGTGTGTGCTGGGGCTGGGGGCTGCTCTGTGTCAGTGTGAGGTGCTGGATCTACCCTGCTGGTGTCTCTTCCTCTGCCAGTCCTTATTTCCTTTCCCAGCAGGTCCCTGGGGCCACCTGGCTCCACTGTGGTCTCTCTAATGACTGGGAGAATGAGCCCACTGTAACCTTGTCTGTCTATTATCACCTCAGCAGGACCGGGCTGGCCTTATCTTGCTCTGTTGGAGAGAGGCAGAGACAGTGGACTTTTTATTACGCTCTTCATATTACAGTTTTTCTCAATTGGTTACACACATTTTCTGAATGCATACCTCATACTCTCAGAACTCTACACACAAATCAAAAAAACACACACACAATGGGCAAAACCCCTCACTTCTCCTGCAAAATTAAACTTAACATTCAAAACAATGTTATTTAATCTCAAAATGGTATTTTGTTTTCAAATGACAAGCACAAACCATCATATGAATAAACATTTATAAGAACCATTTTAACACTGATGTGCTCAATGTAAAACACTATGATGAATGGAAAACACTTCTTCATTCATCATAGTGAGTTAGGCCTTTTTTTGTTCAGTGTTAGATTTACTACAGACAGTACATACATAAGTGTGTTGTAAAATATTTGAGAATATTGTTTTTATACTCAGAACACAGAAATACACGATAACAAATATATTTTACATATATGTACACAGTGTACATCCCAACCAACACAAAGTTGCACATACAGCGGTTTACATACAAAACAACAGAATAATTTACTGTATAGTGTATACAGTTACATTATTATTATTTTTCTTTGTATTTGCCGTAATGTTATGGCGTTATTTTCTAGGACCATGTTCATGATTTCAGTTTCCTGTTCAGGAGACAGAAGACGTTCCCGACCACCATGTGTTGGTAATCTTTCAGTTCTGCCAAACATAGTAAAATACTGTAAATACTGTGTAGGAATACAAAGTAGGAATACATTTTCCAAATACTTGAAACATACTTTATTTTTACAGTCCTACAGAACAGTCCACAGGCAATACTTTACTACTGTACTCATTGAGTACTGTATTGATATGCAGTAGGCCTACTGCAATTTTGTAGTGAGAGTAGATTTCTTACCTATTCTCATTTCGGAAAGTCCCGATGATGGATGCTACAGTGTACCTGCTCAAATTTGGCTGTACTCTTTGCCCAGCCTCCCTCATTGTTAGACCATGGTTGACTACATGGTCAACCAAAGCGGCTCGGATCTCATCAGAGATTATGGTCCTTGGCCTTCCTCATCCTCGTCCTCCCTGTCCTCCTCCTCTTACTCTCACTCCTCTGCCTCTGTTTCCAATGTTGGCATCCATTGCTCAAAAACAGAAAAGGTCACCTGTTGCCCTTTTATTCTAAAGCTCTGATTGCTAATTGTAAAACTGTGTGACAGGTGTTTGTCCATGCGATGAGTCAGTGTGCGTATTTGAATGGCAGTGTGTTCTTTGTGAAAACAAAAGATTTTCTTCATGAAAATTGTGCCAAATGCAGAGAATTGTGTGTAGTGTTTTGAAAAAAGTGTGTGTTAGAACTGCAATTTGAGTGTAAAGCAGGAATTGTGCTTGTAGTTTAGCACAATTGGTTCATGGGGTTGGTGCATGAGTTACATGTTGTGGTCATTGTGTCTCAAGTACCAGTATTTGTGTGTAAACAATTGAGAAAAACTGTAATGAGGATCAATAGCCACCAAGACCATTAGTGAGCTGTCATTGTCTCTATTTTACTGTACAATACAGTGCCCGTGATACAGCTGGTGATCAGAATTTCAGTAATTGGAGTTTGTGCGCATTCACACAAAAGATGCACGTTCATCACTGGTAGTGCTTTGCACGTGGTCTATATACCATGACTGGTTGTTAGTTGTTCTAGTTAGACAGAATGTGCTTTCTCTTTTACATTTCCCTTATTTATAATCAAATAGCAGATTGCTTAATTACACCTTCAGTTTGCTGGCTATACAACCCATAGTCATATGGGTAGCTAGTTAACGATGGCTTCTGAAAGGCATACTTTGTAGCAAGGTGGCTAACGCTATGTGGATATAAAGACAAGAAACATATCTTTGACTCTTTGACCCAAACCGTCTTCATGTCATTATCATGTGAGGAGTGTCTGTGCTAGGTTGTTTCTTGTCAAGTCCATTCTGTATGGAGTATCTAGTTTCTGAGTCTTGTTGTGTTTTCAACGTCACCAAATGCTAGGTTGTCCCTAGACAAATATAACCCATTTATAAATGTCTTTATATATGCTGTATAATTTCATAATATTGCTCAAATACAGAGATTCCTGCCATTCTAGTAGGACAACAATACAAAATGACAGGGTGGGGATGTAGTAGCCTGGTCCTAACCAGACCCTCATACATTTCATTTGTACAGAGGGTCTAGTTTAAAAGTATTGGATCTGCCCAGAGCCACTCTTATCTGCCATAACCAATCGCTAGCGTTCACCTAGCCAACTCCTTCACCACTACTGTAACGGAGCTAGCTGCCATAGCTGCAAAATCAAACTTTGGGAGGAAGGCAACAACATCATGGCCACCAACAAAATTCAGCAAGGATTGTTCTTGCTCCGGCTTTAATTTATGGATATTCGGCAGCGTTGCCACAACAGACCGAATAGCTTCGGTCGCATCTTTCTCCGCCGCCATGATTGAACTACAACTCAAACTAGCGCACAACATCAACGTCATCGTTCTCAGCCACTCCCTCTGTTCGCTGATTGGATCTACAAAAAATGTGTTTCTGAAAACCGACTGATGCACTGAAATTGCAGACCTAGTACAGAAGCAAAATCCAAATTGAGCGGAAGTACGTAGGAGGGCAGAGCCAGGCTAGGGATGTAGGGGTTACTAAAGTAAAAGTTCTTTGTTGACAAAGAGCACCACCTACTGGTCAAAGAATATCAGCTGAGACGAAAAACAACATTCAAGATGGCGAGAACACGTTTACATTTTGCATCTTACAGTTTTTCTCAATTGTTTACACACAAATACTGGTACTTGAGACACAATGACCACAACATGTAACTCATGCACCAACCCCATGAACCAATTGTGCTAAACTACAAGCACAATTCCTGCTTTACACTCAAATTGCAGTTCTAAAACACACTTTTTTCAAAACACTACACACAATTCTCTGCATTTTGCACAATTCTCATGAAGAAAATCTTTTGTTTTCACAAGGAACACACTGCCATTCAAATACGCACTCTGACTCATCGCATGGACAAACACCTGTCACACAGTTTTACAATTAGCAATCAGAGCTTTAGCATAAAAGGGCAACAAGTGACATCTTCTGTTTTTGAGCAATGGATGCCAACATTGGAAACAGAGGCAGAGGAGTGAGAGTAAGAGGACAGGGAGGACAAGGATGAGGAAGGCCAAGGACCATAATCTCTGATGAGATCCGAGCCGCTTTGGTTGACCATGTAGTCAACCATGGTCTAACAATGAAGGAGGCTGGGCAAAGAGTACAGCCAAATTTGAGCAGGTACACTGTAGCATCCATCATCCGGACTTTCCGAAATGAGAATAGGTAAGAAATCTACTCTCACTACAAAATTGCAGTAGGCCTACTGCATATCAATACAGTACTCAATGAGTACAGTAGTACAGTATTGCCTGTGGACTGTTCTGTAGGACTGTAAAAATAAAGTATGTTTCAAGTATTTGGGAAATGTATTCCTACTTTGTATTCCTACACAGTATTTACAGTATTTTACTATTTGTTTGGCAGAACTGAAAGATTACCAACACAAGGTGGTCAGGAACATCTTCTGTCTCCTGAACGGGAAACTGAAATCATGAACATGGTCCTAGAAAATAACGCCATAACATTACGGCAAATACAAAGAAAAATAATAATAATGTAACTGTGTACACTATACAGTAAATGATTCTGTTGTTTTGTATGTAGAGCACTGTATGTGCAACTTTGTGTTGGTTGGGATGTACACTGTGTACATTGTTTTTCTGGGAAAAATACGTAAAATATATTTGTTACCGTGTATTTCTGTGTTCTGAGTATAAAAACAATATTCTCAAATATTTTACAACACACTTATGTATGTACTATCTGTAGTAAGTGTAACACTGAACAAAAAAAAAGGCCTAACTCACTATGATGAATGAAGAAGAAGTGTTTTCCATTCATCATAGTGTTTTACATTGAGCACATCAGTGTTCAAATGGTTCTTATAAATGTCTATTCATATGATGGTTTGTGTTTGTCATTTGAAAACAAAATACCATTTTGAGATTAAATAACATTGTTTTGAATGTAAAGTTTAATTTTGCAGGAGAAGTGAGGGGTTTTGCCCATTGTGTGTGTGTTTTTTTGATTTGTGTGTAGAGTTCTGAGAGTATGAGGTATGCATTCAGAAAATGTGTGTAACCAATCGAGAAAAACTGTAACCACTAATACAATAACGTCACATGGCCACTACACATCCACAGGCCCAGAGCAAGACACCTGCCAACTTGCAACTTCATACAGTGCCCAGTTCTCAAGATGATCGAGATGCACACATACAAACACACATACAAACACACAGACAGACACACAGACAGATTAGATGTAAACATGTGTAAAGGTGTGGATCATGGCCAGAAGGGGGCAGTAGAGAATAGTTACATTTCTACATGGCAGAGACAAGGAGATAAGGGAGGATTCAAGTCTGAGTTGTCTGGTACGATGGTTGGGGTGTGCAGACACACAAAGAGGTAGAAAGGGAGTGAAAGAGAGCAAGATACAGAAGGAGCAAGGGAGGGAGAGAGAGAGATGTGTGTGTGAGGGAGAGAGATGTGTGTGTGTGTGAGGGAGAGAGAGATGTGTGTGTTTGAGGGAGAGAGAGATGTGTGTGTGAGGGAGAGAGAGATGTGTGTGTTTGAGGGAGAGAGAGATGTGTGTGTGAGAGAGAGATGTGTGTGTGAGGGAGAGAGATAGATGTGTGTGTGTGTGTGTGAGGGAGAAAGAGAGATGTGTGTGTGTGAGGGAGAGAGAGAGATGTGTGTGTTTGAGGGAGAGAGAGATGTGTGTGTGTAAGGGAGAGATGTGTGTGTGAGGGAGGGTGAGAGATGTGTGTGTGAGGGAGAGAGAGAGATGTGTGTGTGAGGGAGAGATGTGTGTGTGAGGGAGGGTGAGAGATGTGTGTGTGAGGGAGAGAGAGAGATGTGTGTGTGAGGGAGAGAGAGATGTGTGTGTGAGGGAGAGAGAGATGTGTGTGTGGGGAGGGTGAAGGGCAGACAGCAGTGGAGACTTGAACAGCTCCTGCCAGCTGTTGCTGCCTAACGTGACAGAGACAGGTGGTACACAGTCATCCATCAGTCCGAGAATGCACACTTACACACACTAACATACACGCAAACACATTCACACAGAAAGGCATACAAGTTAGGCAGTCAACACACCCACACATATTTTTACTTTAGCATCAAACCAGTTCTTTATCATCTTCCCCTCTGGCTCATGCCCATTTACAGCATTTTGCCATTCTATATTTCCACAAAAAAACACAAATAGGGTGTTTTAGATTATTCCTGATGTATTTCTCCCCAACATGTTACCATAATGGACTGGTGTTGTGTGCCCCAGTTGACCTTTCACCCACAGAGGGATTCACAGAGAGAGTGCAGATGGGTCCGGGTATGGAGAAAAGTCTGGAGTCTGGACTCTTCTCTCTCTCTGCTCATCTGTCCTTTTCTTGCTCTCAGCTACTCCTACCTTGCCTCTCTTTGCTTCCATCCCTTTCAATACCCTTCAACCTCTGACCCTTACCATTCCTCAGTTTCCTTTCCCCATGGTCCGTCCACTGTGTCCTCTTTGTCATGACAGAAAGGGACAGTCAGCCTGGTGTCTGTGAGGAGAGTAGCAGCAGACTGGGGCAGAGGCCTCCTAGCCTTGACCAGCTTCTAGGAAGCTACAGCTTCACTGTCAGTGGCGCCGTCAGGAGGGGTCCAGGGGGGGGGGGGGGGGGCACGGCCACTGTGATGAGATTGGCATAAATATGGATGGGCCATAAATCTGGCAAGATTTATGATATAATCAGATTTTGCTCCTACAGTCATGATAACAACGACATAACTCTCAGAAAACAGTATTCTGCCCTCAAATGTCTGGGAGCGCCACTGTTCACTGTGCCAACACACAGCGTTATTTACATATCCCTACTTTGCTGTGTTGTTTTTGATTCCACACCAAACACACATCTCTTCCCTGGTTGACCTCCTCCGCCTGCTCATTTCTGCTCCCCTCCTTCCTCTTCTTCCTCTTTCAAACTTCTTCTTCCTCTTCAGAACCTGACCGCAAGGGAGCCCCTGACACGTTGAATTTTCAGCACATTGAACGCATCACTTCCACTCACAATCTCCACTACATGGTGTGCATACCTTGGAGAGCCATAGAATAGCTAGAGATCAAAGAGCCGCTGGGAAAATGTTCTAGATGTTCAGAATGTTCTGAGGGCACAACACGAAGCTGCACATGCTGGCAGGTTCCATGTGCAGGCTAAGGAGATGCTGGTCCATCTGGGCTCCAGTCTGGTCCCATTGGGTCCAGTTAGTTGGCAGGAAGCACACAACCAGCGATCAGAACCGTACAGGTAGTGTTGTGAGGTATGTTGTGGTTGTGAACCAACCTTCAGCATTATTCACCCATTGGTCACTGCAGTCTACGGCTGGTCAGGGTGCGTGTATGTAGGCCGTAGGGACTAACTAAGTGCATAGCCAACAGATTAGTGGGCTACAGCAGGGCCAGACTCAACACTCAACAGTAATGTGGCAGTACTGACCCACCTGCTCTGCTCTGCTCCTTCATTGTTTCTTTCTTCACTCTTTCTTTCCTGACTACCCTCCTTTCTCTCCCTTCTCTCTCTCTCTCCCTCTCTCTCCTTCTCTCTCTTTCTCTTTCTGCTCCTCCCTGTCCATAGCTGGGGTATGTCTCAGAGAGTTAGGGGCAGGGGTAGAATTTCAGCTCTCAGCCCTCCCATGCACCCCAACACATGTGCTGTCACTCATTCTACCCTGCACTCAGTGCACAGAGAGAGAGAGAGAGAGAGAGAGAGAGAGAGAGAGAGAGAGAGAGAGAGAGAGAGAGAGAGAGAGAGAGAGAGAGAGAGAGAGAGAGAGAGAGAGAGAAGGCAACGAGGAGGCAGAAGTCTTTCAGGTTTGTAACAGTTGGTTCCATTGCCCAGTACTGCCACAACAGAGCTCCTGGAAGGACTAGTCTGGAGCCTCCAGTGCCATTACATTAGTCAGAGACGGGTCTGAGTTTGGGGCCAGAGGCGGGCATCAGAGATGGCGGCGAGGGTGTTGGCACTGCTGTGTATGCTGGGCATCGGCCTCTGTCAGGTAAAATAACATGTATCTCTATTAGATCTGTCTCACTTTAAACACCATAAATATAACCTCTGAGATCTGGCAGATTTTAAATAATAGACAAAATGACAAAAGTCTACTTCAGCCTTATATCTGTGTTTGGGTGTGTAATAAGTGGTGTGATTTCTGTAGAATGTTTTCATTTCCTCAGAGTGTGTGGTTGTTTGGTACATGACTATGAGTTGCTCTCTTGGCAAACCATTGGTTTACATTTGTGTTGGATTGATACGTTCAACCAAATGTGAATTGATTTTCATCAGTCATGTTGAGTCTGAACAAGAGGATAAGGGGGAACTAAACATTTCAGCAGTCTTATAGAACATAATAGATGTTCTTTTGAATGGCCCAGACTGCACATGTGCTTTCTGGGTTCAAGCTCTTTATCATGGTGGGGGGGTGGGCTTTTGTACAAAGCATAATCAATTACACGGTTAAAAAGTTCCTTGATACTTTATAGGTTAATGGAAAGATTTTGCTCAAGTAACTTCTACAACACAACCTATTGAAATCCAGCTTTCGTATTACCTGAATGTCTGAATGATCTGTATGACTGTCAAAGTTAGAAGGCTAACTCAGTTACTTAGTATTTGGAACCGCCCAGCACTCGATAGATGTGGCAGCCTTGTCATCAGCACCATTATCAGGCCTGTAATGGATGACAACGTAAACAGACATATTACCAACACTACCTTCAACCTCCATCAGTCACCCCTCTGTTTACTGCAGTAATGGAAGCCAGATCTGACCTCTTAAAAATCTGAGAGAGTGAGGTCCTGTTTTGTTGATGGTCCTAAATCATATTCAGATGTGTGTGCGTCTTTAATTTCTATTGTCTCTGATGTATCGAAGTTCAAATCATTTTGGATACAATGACCTCACACATATTGGTTATGGAATGCTTTATGCATGGTTCAAATGTTTTCAAGCAGACAAGAGTCTTCAATGGGTTTTTTTATCAACAGTAGGTGTTAATTTTCCATGGCAAATCCATTGGGATGAGAATCACTTTGGTCCCTGACACCAGCTTTTGAAGTGAGCAATAGATCATCTACAGAGGCCTGGGGAAAACCAGTTAGTCACAGATAGCCGACCATGTGTCTGACAGACAAGCAAATAGACAGGTATTTGGTGACGCAACAGGCAGTTTACAAAATGTGACATTTAATGGAAATTCACATTTGAACATATTAATTGATACATAAAAACATGCAAAGGAAGGACAAAAGTATGGCCTTTTTGTATACGCCCATTGGGAAACTCTGTTTTCATGTCCATTATTTTTTACCATCATGACTGCATTTAATGGTCTGTTCAATGAACACCATTCAAAATGGATTCAAGTATCAAGGGTTGACTTGTTTTATGAATGGGGCTGATGTGAGAAGGAACAAGATATTTACAGTAAGCATACGTTGGGCCTTGGTCCTAATTTAGCTGCATGTGGTTGAACGTCTGTGAGGTTGGATTCCATGTTCAAATACCAGAGATGTTACTCATGGTGCAGGGTGGATAGGAGACACGATCTCACAAATCCCATCCAGCTACACATAACACATGTGAGGCTGATGTTTCTGTCAACATTTCTCCATATCAGCCTGTTGCATGGACATGGCGGTAGAGATCAGGGACTGTTTTTATACCCAAATCCAGAAAGATAGCGACATGTCTGTGTCAATAAATTAATCTGAGCACTTTAGGGAGTTGTTCCTGGGAAGGAAGGTTGTATATAGCCTGCCTGCCTGCCTGCCTGCCTGCCTGCCTGCCTGCCTGCCTGCCTGCCTGTCTGCCTGTCTGCTTGCCAACCTGCCTGCCTGCACACCTGCCTGTCTGCCTGTCTGTCTGTCTGCCTGAGAAGCGTGGGTGCCTGGTCCAGGCCGTCGAGCAGAGAGAAGAGCAGCTGTTCCCAGATGCGTACTTGATGCCATTTGTCCCGCTTGGTAATCCCCCAACGGAAAGAGGAGTAAACCACTCCCTGACCATGAAATCAGGGACAAATTAAGCACCTTGAAACAGCCTGCCAACTGACCGGATGGCTGGTGCTGAGTTAATGCTTGATGGAAACAATCAGTCAGTTCAAATGGACAGTGTCTGAATCGTATGTGTGGCTGAATGGCTCGCTTGTTTCGGGCTGCCCAGCTGACCGGACATTGTATGAATCGTGGGCCTGACAGGCAAGACTGCTTTACTGTATTGCAGTTTTTTCTGTTTCATGTGACTAGGCTTTAACAGAGCACTTCTTCCATAGACTGACCAACAAATCCAGCCTTGGATCCTGATACAACCTCCCACCGACTACTATTCCCCACTAAGTTAAAACAAGACCATTAAGTTAAAACAAGCGCTATTTTCTCTTCTATCCCAAGAATCCCACCACACATCATCCCCATTTGCTCAGCAGTCCTGAAAGCCTGGACATGAGGAAACACTGGCCCCCCCAAAATAGGAGGGCCTAGGAATAGGTGCCCAGGACGGAAGGTCTAGCAGTTAGCCATTAGCCGGGTGACAGCAGAGGCTGGCTGGTCGTGTGGAGGGGGAGAAGGACACCTGTCCGACCTCCACCCCACCTGACCAGAGGGTTTGTCCGGCATGCTGCAGGCATCCCCTCCCCTGCTGCCAAGCCCACTTGAGTACTCTAGGATTGTCCCGCATAAATGAACAGACACACCACAGGAGAACATAGCATAGCATACCCCCAGCCATCTAGCACATGGCTGAATCGATAGCCAGCCTTGCCTTCCTAACATGACACTGACTCAAGGATTACAATTTCCATGTTGAGGTACAAATGTATGTCTGTGTGTAATTCTCTCACAGTGCTATGCTAAATGATATGATATACTTCACAAGAGGTAAACTATGTGACATTTTGTTGTCTCTTGTTTGTTGAGTATTAGGTTAAAAATGTATTTCAGTGGCTATTATGTGTCCACTCTGGGAATCCTCATCTTTATGTTTTCAGATGTCCTTGCCGCTTTGACAGTGTGGCAGTGTCAACTCCAATTAAATCCAACTAGCATGGGGTCACACTGGGCAGTTTGTTCATAAGCGACACATTACCACCTCTAAATGTAGGGGTCCCCAATCCCCTGAGTGGAAAGCTGTGCCTTGGCCACTGTCCATAGGTTTGAATTGAGAAATAGAACAGATTTAAATGTTGTTTTTCCACAAATAGTTTTTCTCTGTATTAAATCACCCCTCTCTGTGTCTTCCTGCCCCCTCATGAGGTTCAAGCAGGGCCCTTGTCCTCCCTCACCCCCCACCCAGTTTCCAGAGGTGAAAGGTCAGGGCGAAAGAGTATCTGGTAAAAAGCCCTAAAACAGTCAGTCTGTGAACTGGCCCTCACCCTGTTTGTCAGAAATCTCCACCCTAATTGGTAAGAGGACACCCAGGTATAGCTCCAATGCTGGCTGGTAAATACATTAGGAATGCAGAGAAGTAGTCTTCTTGGTTTTGCCACCCAGAGTTTGGTGAGGTCAAGCAAACTATCCAATAAAGAAACTCTGGACTGAAGTTTAGTAGCCAGCTTTAGCACCCTGTCATTTGAACTCCCACATCTTCAGAACAATTTGCTTAATTGTTCTGAAATTATTTTGAATGGGGATTCAGAGGCCAACGTGTTTCATATTTAGTATAATTTGTTTTACTGAGGTTTCTAAATTCAATGCATTTGAAAAAGACTGAAATGGTAGTTGTACTTGGATGGAGTCATTTTTATAAGTGATTGGTCACATCTAATGAGTGACAGGGCATAGCGGACATATAATTGGATCAGAAGTGTGACGGGGGAGGAGCTAGGCAGTCAGGCCTGACATGCAAGTGTAAACATCTCTTTAAGTAGGTAGGATTGCTACAGCTACAACAGAGAGGGGTTGAGGGGTGGACTCTATAGAATGCTCTAAGATTAGTCTGCCCCTAACTCAGCCTACACATGCCAGTCATGGCTGGCATTCCCCTCCTGTCTGTCCAGCAGCATGCCTGAACCCTTGAGTGCCCTTTCTGCAGACCCAGGGGACAGGGCAGGGCCATCTAGCAATAGAGATACAACCATCCGATTCATGAAATACATTTGTTTCTATTCATGTGTATGTTTACCATTTGGTGTACTCCTTAGGTCCAACCAACACTTCCTCCTTGCCTGTGGTTTGGTGTTGCAAGGTTTAGAGGAATGTATGTTTGCGAGGAATTCTGTTTCCAGATAATATTCATGAGGTGATCCCCAACCATTTGTCAGGTGCAGGGTTGGGAATAAAGGGGAGTGTGTATGTGTTAGTGGTCAGGAGGGTGGGAAAGCTGAGAATCTAAATCCATAGTCGACAGCTGGTGTGTGTGTGGGTGAAGGTGTGGCTGTGTGTGTGTGTCTGCTGTGTGTCACTGTGTGAACTGAACTACGAACTGGGCATGTGAGTATGAGCATTTGTGTTACTATTTCCTGATTCAAATGAGTGTGTGTGGAGATCAAAGGAAAGAATAAAGACGTGAGTGTTAGTGTGTAACGTGAGCCACCCCTGTGACTCCACTGTGGATTCCTCATTAGGGGCGGCAGAGGCAAGACAACAGAGAAGGGTTTCTGCTGCCTGGCACAGACACAGACTTGAAAACAACAAGCAAAACAATGTCGAACACAATGTCAAATGACAAACTTTCACACATAAGTCTTCTTCACACAGAAAGCCAATCTACGGTATTTCACGTTTTGAGTAGCCATAGGACCAGTCACTAAATATATTATATCTTATTTTATATTTTTATATTTCATTTTTTACATTGTATAGTATTGGCTTGAATTATTTAGATACTGTCGTTCATTTTCAACTTTTTACATTTTCTACATCTTAAAACTACATGTTTACCGTCTGAACCTTCCTTCCATTGAAAATTCCTTGTTTGTGCAAACTTATTTGGCGAATAAAGCTATTTCTGATTCTGATTCTGATTAATACAAATGTATCTTGAAACATGTTGTTTCCCATTTAGCTGTTGCTTGGTATTTATTGGGAGGAGACAAATAATAACACCTTGCTGAACACAGAAGTTCCATGACCGCAAGGTTTTTCCTGATGTTCCTGCTGATGTTCTGTCCTCAGGTCTGGAGCTCTTCCGAGACCCACCCAGAGGAGGCAGGCCTGGTGGTCCTGTATCCATGGCAACACCAAAACAGTGGTCTGGGCAGGGTGAAGAGGGACTGGATAATTCCACCAATCAGAGTGTCGGAAAACAGCAAGCAGGTCCCAGAGAACCTGGTCCAGGTAAAAAACATTCTCCAGAACCTATACCATAGGCTGGTTCCCTCCAGACCAGGCACAGCCCTACACTGGGATGTGTTCCCACCTAGAACCATAACTAGCTTTCAGTTCAGTCAAGACACTCAAGTGATTGATTTCACCATTTATTCATATACATGAAAAATAGGTTTAACATTGGCGGAATGGATGTACATGGGGAAGCACTCCCTGCCTTCACTGCAGCATGCATGACATGAGGCAGGGAGCAACGAGTTAAATCCCCCACGCGGAGTACAGACAGACAACATGGGGGAGAAGGGGATAGTGGTGGGTGGCAGCAGGGCAGAACACAAGGTAATCGAGGATGCGTGTGCGTGCATGTGTGCAACTTTATAACGTTGCTTATCGAGCTAAGCCTATGGGCTAAGAACATGGCAATGGGTGATATGACGCGCGCTGCCCGAGTGTCATGCCTGAACTTGCTTCGCTCATGTCTTTGAAAAAACAGTTTGGTTTCAAACTTGGGGTCTAGTCAGAATCAATGCCTTTATATCAATCTTCTTCGGCAATTTACATTTTCCAGGTGCCAGGATCTTTCAAGAGCCAATGTCACTTTCTACTGTTGTGGCTCTAATAAACCATATAAGTCCACAATAGCAACTAAGTTCTTACGTTCCCCTTTACCTGACAGGTTGTTTATGGGACTGAACCCCTCTCTACCAACCACAGGTTGGAAAATAAAAAGTGGGTCCTACTTTCTTGAGTGCTGATAACTGTTTACAGATAATCCATTAAAGGAAATGTTTGGTTAACATCATCGCTTTTAGTCTGAGGAGATGACTTCAACCTTTTGTTATACAGGTCCGATAACATGTGTTGTCATATGGAGATAAATGATCTGTGACATGAAACCAGTGAATATGGATGTCTGATTCAAACATCTAGAGACTAGTTTATGTTCCACGTGTGTGTGTGATATATCCTGACCACAGCAGGAGATGTGCTTGTAAAGCAGGAAGGCCATTCATGTGCATTCAGGCCCCCTATGCTCACACATGATACAGCGATCCAGATGCTGCTGTGTAAAAAACAGCAATAAAGAAGACTAACATCAACAACATACACTCCTCTCCAGGACCAACCACATGTGTCCCAGCTTGAGGAAATTCTAAGCCCCCTTTCTGTTCCCCCATGGTCCTTAAAGACCACTTTCACATCTGGCTCAATGTCGTACTCTCCCCTAACCTTCTCAGCCTTCCAGCTATACCCTGGCCATGGACTGACCTCAGTTGTTTCCCTGTTGTCCTCACCTCCTGCCCCTCCAGATCAAATCAGACAAGGTGTTCACCGGGGAGGTGATCTACAAGCTGGAGGGACAAGGGGTGGATCAGGACCCCAAGGACTTGTTTGAGATTGATGACAAGACGGGAGAGATCCGCAGCAAGCAGCCTCTGGACCGGGAGAAATACAGCCGCTTCACGGTAAACAGAAGAGATGCTACTTTGCAGTAACACCTGTGTCTGAAATGAGATCATGTGTGAAGGAATTCTTGTTTTCATTTAGCTCACTGAACATGTTTATTTTCCCACAGACTTTAAGTTGTTTCATTATACTGCTTACAATTAAAGCCAAGTGCAAAGAACAGAGCCAACTCACAGCTTGTCTGAGATCTGAGGTGTTGTCTCTGACACAGTGGTCACACAAGGTCACAGGTCAGCCTCCCTCAGAGGTTTAAGGGTATTTAGGAAGCTCCAGGCTGGTAATGATGTAACCACCAAACATCCACAACCGCTGGGGATTTAGGGAATGTTGTTGGACAAAATACACATGCTGTTCCATCAGAAACCTCTCTTTACTGCACATAGGGAGAATATTTCTGGTGTCAAAATGTAATAATAGAGCCAATATTTGTCTGAAAGTAATGTTAGTTTGTGTGTGTTTCACAGCTGAAAGCTTTTGCCTTGTCTCCCAGTGGAGAGAGACTAGAAAACCCCTCCACCATTGAGATAGTGGTTCTGGATCAGAATGACAACCGGCCAATCTTCACACAGAAAGACTTTGAGGGGTCTATAGCTGAGTTCTCCATACCAGGTACACACACACACACAGAAATACAAGAATGTTCGACATCACAGATCAATATTAACATCTGACAGATAAGTTAATGCTTTAGCAAGCATTATGAGTGACAGGTCTTGTGCCTGACAGGTACGTCAGTGATGTCTGTGTCAGCTACCGATGCTGATGACCCAGACACAGACAACGCTGTTCTGAGGTACTCCATCATTGGCCAGGAGAGCATCCCAGCAAATGTAATCACCAAGACCATGTTTGGCATCAACAACGAGACAGGAGCGATCTACACACGGGACGTGGGCCTGGACCGAGTGGTAGGAGGCCCTACTTATTTCCACTCACACATTTCCTGCTCCATGAGATATGTAGGGGACTACAGTCCAATGTCAACATATAAAACATTTACTTATCTCCTGTTATTACGGCAGAGAATAATCATCTGTGTAAGTGTGTGTAGCTGAACGTATGTGTGTGTGTGTCCAGGTAGTGAAGAGTTTCAGGTTGAAGCTGCAAGTTGCAGACATGTCAGGTATGGGACTGACCAATGAGGGTATTGCCATTATCCACGTGTCTGATATCAACAACCACGGCCCACGCTTTTCCCCCGATCTGGTGAGCACACACACGCACATACACATACACACACACACACCTACACACACAGAAAAATGTGCTTCATCGTACAATGTGTTTGTGACTGCAGTACAACCTGTCAGCCGTGGAGAACAGGATTGACCATGAAATCGGCAGGGTCAACGTTGTTGACAATGACGACCCCGGGACAGGAAACTGGGAAGCTAAGTACACCATCGCAGAAAGTGACCGCTTCAGCAACTTTGCCATTGAGACGGATCCACTGACCAATGAGGGCATTCTGACAGTGGTGAAAGTAGGCACCTCTAAACCATGGAGGGGGTTAAGGGTTGGGATGTATAGTGGGAGGGAAGAAAAAGAGAATGCAGAGTAAATGCGTGACACATACTGCTGCCATGCAATTTTACAGCATTTACTTCAGTAAATTAACTTTAGTTTGAGTATGTGGTCACCACTTTGGGTTGAACATTTGATCCCACATGTAATTCTAGCTCTATCTATTGGTGAATAGGTGAGCTGCATCCTACCAGACCACTCCAATAATCATGTCTTCTCTATTCCCTTTACCCTGCCCACCCCTCCCTCTCCCCCACTCACAACCACCACCACCCCATCCAGCCTCTGGACTTTGAAGGCCGGTCAGAGTACACTCTCATCCTAACTGTGGAGAATGTCAACCCACTGAATATTAAAGCCCCCAACGACCCGATCAGCAGTGCAACAGTACTGGTTACCGTGGTGAACGAGAATGAGGCACCGCAATTCGTCAGTGACCCCATGGAGCTGATGGTGCCTGAGTCAGTGCCACCTGGGTCTGTCCTGATCAAGAATATTGCCTATGACCCTGACAACGCCAAACTCAGGTCAGACATTTGGAAAGCTGCCAGACTGTCATTGATAAGCTCTGGTCTAGCACATGTACAACATGTTGAACCTACGAAAAAAGAATGGCTGACTACCCTCTACTCTGCAGATACGAGATCACCAGGGATCCAGAAAGATGGCTATTAATCAACCCAGAGACTGGAGAGATCACATCTAGGAAGAGCTTCAATGTGCGCTCACCACACGTCAAGAACAACGTCTACAATGTCATCGTCAAGGTCACCGACACAGGTTTGAGGCACAGCCGCCATCTCCTGATCGAGATCCCCCCCCATGAGGAAAATGTTGGAAGCGTGATTGAAGTACAGAACATGATGATTAACATGGTGATGTTTTTCCTCCAGACGCTGGAGGTATTTCCACCACAGCCACTCTATCCATCATCTTGAAGGAAACCAATGACTTCCCCCCACAGCTGACCCCTCTCAGTGGGGTGGTCTGTAACAACAGGGACATTTACAGGACGGGGCTGCTTTTGACTGCTGTGGATGAGGACCTGCCCCCTCATGCAGAACCCTACACCTTTGATTTGCCCTCCGACATGTCAAACAACTGGACCATCGTCACGTTCAACGGTTAGGATGAGTGGATAGCAGGGATTGTGTTTGTGACATTGTGAAGTGTTTTTCTCTATCCTTCAACCCTCTGTTGCCCCTCCCCTCAACTACCTTTATATCACTTCACCATCCTCTCTTCTACCTTCTCCTCTCCCTTCACCCTTCCACAGATAGCCATGGATACCTGCAGCCTCTGATAGAGAGGCTAGAGAAGGGAGAGTATGCTGTGACAGTGCAGGTCTTTGACTCTGGTAATCCCAGGCTCAGTTCCTTTGCCCAGGTCAACATCACTGTCTGTCCCTGCGACAACAACCATGACTGCAGGTCCGAGTCAGCCGCCATCTTTGGAACGCGAGTGGGAATCAGCTTCATTGCCCTGGTGGTCATCATGGCTAGCATTGCTCTTTTGCTTTGTGAGTGACACACATACACACACATAAATACATTGTCTCCCAGGTGTGGCAGTGCAGTGACATGGTGTGTGTCTGTGTGCAGTGCTGCTGCTCCTAGCGGTTGCCGTGGGTAACTGTAGAAGGCACCATCACATGAAGCAAGGTGGGGGTCTGCTGGTGGGGGAGTCAGAAGATGACATACGTGACAACGTCCTGAATTACGATGAGCAGGGAGGAGGAGAGGAGGACGAGGTCAGTCGCAGATAAAAATCACAAAGTGCTTCACAACAAAATGTAATATAACACTACAAATAAAGAATACAGGAACATTTTAAATAGAAAAACATGACAGACAACCAAAAAAAACCCTCAACTAACTAAAAGCCTGCATACACACAACTGAGAATAATGGAATGTATTCTTCCCTTTAGAATGCTTTCAACATTGACCTCTTGCGTAACCCGACCGACACGCCCTCAACCCCAGGGTCCTTCTGCCCCCCTGGTCTGTCTCGAGGGAAGCAGCCACTCAGGAAAGACGCCCCCCACAACCTGCCCTCCCCACTGTATCCACGGAAACCCCCTGCAGACCCAGGCGACATCGAGGACTACATCAACAATGTGAGGAAGGCTGTCTCTTCTCAGACACACAGCTAGAAAACACCTTAAATTCAATTCCATGCTGCAGATTTGGTCCAATTCTAGGTACGGTAGTTATAGAAACATGGGTTTGTGACCACTGTGCTCGGGTTTCTTTTCAGGGCCTGGAGGCAGCAGACCAAGACCCCAACGTCCCCCCCTATGATACGGCTCTGATCTACGACTACGAAGGCGAGGGCTCTGTGGCGGGCAGTCTCAGCTCCATCGCTTCAGCCAGCTCAGACGGAGACCAGGACTACGACTACCTCAACGACTGGGGCCCGCGCTTCAAGAAGCTGGCCAACATGTACGAGCCGCGCTAGGGAGGGAGCCAGGCCAGGCTTGCAGCCCAGGGCCAGAGCCAGGCGTCAGGATTCCCAGACACAGATACAAGCTTGTTTAAGGACAAATAAATACGTCCGGGGAGATTCTCTGTTGGAAGGGGTCTTTATGTTTCTAAATTAGGCTTCATCTGTGTCCCAGTGAATGGCCCTAGATGCAGATTTAAAGGAAAGGGGCGGTCACCACTGCTTTGTATCAATAATAGAGATCCACGTGTATTCTTTCTTCTCCACCAGCCTAGCTTGGGACAGTGCTTGGGTGGTTGTTCACAGTAGTTTACTAACACTGCTGTGTCATGAGTTTACAGAATTGTTTTTTTTCTGGATCTGTTGTTTGGTATTATTTGTCTTTGATATTGGTGGTGGCCATAGCTGAGACAGATAGTTTGTCTGCAGTTATCAATTGCTATTGGTTTGTTTATAAGAAGTTATGAGTAAAGAGAATAGAGGAAGGAGATATGTACATAAGGATTGATGGAAAGAAAGGATGTGCTTGTTACAGGATGTGCTGGCCAACAGGCCTTTGCCCAGGTTGTGTCATTCTAAGGCATTTTAAAGGTACAGTAGGTAAAAAGGTTTCAGTAAAAATTTAATGTTTTGTCCCCAATAAACATGTGTAAGCTAATGAGGCCCTCTGAGTTGTTCAGCAACACAGACAGCTCAGTGCCAGGGGAATATACACTTCAATTTTTATTTGCACCCCACTACTTTCCACCCATTCACGTTCCAGAAATCCAGTTCTAGCCAAATGCCTTCGGCAAGGTGGGCTTTCGTCCTTGGCATTTTTTGTGAAACCGCTGTAAATCAAATTTAAGCTGAAAGAAAGCATGCAAGTTCATACAAGAATTGGGGTCATTTCTCATATTTGATTTATTTTACAAGATTACCTAGTGCAGCTTTAAACACATACTGGATCTGACCAGACATATTTTAAGATTTTGATTATCTTTTTTATAAAATGTTTTTGTAAATACTTTTGCTATTATTGGTTTTGTTTTTAAACATGTTAACCAATTTTTTTGTTCACTTCAGCAAACCCAACAAAACATTCAGTCTGCTTTTTGAAACTTAGTCATATTGAAACCATTTTCCATGTGTATAAATGACCTGGTGTGTTCTCAAAACATTTAATGAAGACAATCAAAGGCACAAAACTCTGCTCAAATAGTTTTGATGCATTTAATAAGTTATTTAGTATTAAAGGTCAAATTCAATGTTCACCTATTAAATAAACTTTTACAACTGTTTTGACTTTGTTGTTCTGTATGGATCTCAATAACATGGAAGTCTAAAACTTACATCAAATTTTGCTGATCTTAACATTACAAATACTTTTTACTTTACATTGATGGTTCAGCCCATGATTGTCAACATACCACGGCTGTCAACCGATCAGAATTCAAGGTCGGAACTACCCGTTGTACAGGCAATATTCTACAGCAAATACACACTTGAAAAGAAACTAGGCATAGCAGACCATACCAAGATCCACACCACTCATATGCATTCATAGAAGTGTCTTTTCCAAGCTCTAATGAAGCGAGTAAGACACTATCCAGACATGCTATTCTGTCTAAGGCAGTAGATAAGAAGCTATCCAACAGGTCCTAGACAACCCTTTATTGAAATGCCTTCTCATCAATATGATAGGGATAGGAAATATATGTGTCACAGTTGTAATCTAGAGTATTGTTCAGTACTCTAAAGTGCTGCATGGCATAGTTGTTTCACACAGGCTGCATGTTGATATCCTCATCCTGTTCCTTCCGAGAAGGAGGGCGTGGTTCATCTTCTCCAGTGTCCTGTTTGTCCCGCTCCGCCTCCAACCAGCTCTGAGGTAGAATCATCTTCTTAGGCCCGTGTGGGGGCGGGCCCAACAGGGCCTCAATGTCCTCATAGTTCACCACCTCTCGCTCCAGTAGTGCGTTAGCCAACTAGAAACACACAAGGAAAACAATGTTTAGGGGAAAGGACAGCAAGAGAGATGCAGGGTTTTAGATCAAGCCTTAGTCTTGATCGGCTAAGATCAAGTGAGTATCTGTTCACATCGAGCAGATATTGGCCCGCCCCCGTCGATACTGGATCGCCTGATAGGGATCCGGTGACGGGTGTGGGTCGAAGCGGTCATCTGCCTGGGGGTTTCGGCCCCGATGCCAGACGGGGACTTGTCCCCTTTTCAGAGCGTTGGGCGCTTCGGCTTTGCTGGTAACCCAGAGGCGGGCCAGGCCGCCGGAGGGATTGGACGGTTGGTCGGACAGAGGGCCGGACAACCAGGATTTGGAATCCTCGCAAGAGGATAGGAAATCCTCGCCGAAGGGCAGCCTGGGAGAAGTGGCGAAGGGATGGTGCCTTCCCAGGGGCCGTCGCGATTGAGGGCAGAGGGCCAGTCGCTCAACTCCACTGGCGAGGACGACTGGGAGGAGAGCGCGACGGGGACTTCGGGGCAAAAGCCTCAAACCCCCGCCAAACTTGGACTCCCGCTTGTAAACCCCCTAGGGGGCAATTGAAATGTGCGCCCCCTTGTGGGGAGTTTTGTCCTGTACCCCCTTGTGGGGATCCTGTATGTGTGACCGTCTTGTTGGATTGTCTTTTATTTGAAAGTTTTAACGAATTGATAAATATTTAAATATAAATTTAAATATATATTTTTTTTTTACATGTATGGGAAACACTGATGTGTCCAAGTGAGGGGTAAAGAAGGTCTAACCATGATCAGCTTGTCTCTGTTGTCTATAAGTAGCTTCTCTGTGGTTCTGTACGCCCGAGCAATCAGGATCTTGGCTTCCTGGAAAGAACACACAGCCACTTTGATTATCCTGGATTATTATCAGTACATGTCAAAGGGCCATGCAAATTCTAAATCAATGTTAATACACTATGAATATTAGATTTACAGTTTGACATATTTATGATAGACCGATGGATGGAGACTGACGTGGTCCATTTGTTGCTGAAGTCCCTGGCTGAAGGGTCTTCGCCCGATGGCTCCTTGTTCCTCCGTTTCAGGGAAGGACACCTGGCCCACATTAGGAGACATGCCATACTGCTTCACCATCGAGTAGGCCACACGGGTCACCTTACGCAGGTCATCCTGGGCCCCTGGGACACACACAGGAGCAGACGCCACTTAGAACCTCTCTGAGCCAATTCATGTGTAGATTAGCGTGTGTGTGTTCACCAGCCCGGACAGCAGTACCTGTGGTCACCTTGTTGAAGGTGATGGCCTCGGAGACCCTGCCTCCTAGAGCCATACACATCCTCTCAAACAGCTGTTCCTTGGTGAACAGGTACTGGTCCCTGGGCAGGATCTGGGCAAAGCCGAGTGCGGCGTTGGTGCGGGGGGCAATAGACACCTAGACCATGGACAAACCAGGTCAAAACAGAACATGACTGCATCAAGAAAACTCATCAGTCCAGTTGTAAACAGTGAATAAATATGTATATATTATTTAAATACATAATGAATATAATAAATATGTAATCATGGAACATAGAGCACTGAGTGGGGACATAATGGGACAGACAAGCGAGTTGTGGCCAGGTGATAAAGTGTGTGTGTGTGTTACCTTCAAGACGGCCTCTGTGTGTTCCAACAGCCATCCTACCAGGGCGTGGCCAGACTCATGAAACGCTACCACCCTCTGCTCCTCTTTGGACAAGATCTTACTCTTCTTCACACTCCCTGTTTTCAGTTAGACAGTTAGGGCATCAACAGCATCCATTATAAATTATTTAAAAAAACAGATTCATTCATGTATGAATCTGTATTAGGCCAGTCTTGGTGCTGTACCTGCTATGACCCTCTCCACAGCATACTCAAAGTTGAAGGTGTCAATAGACTTGTAGCCCTCCCTGGCTGCATGTAGCGCAGCCTCATTACAGATGTTGGCTATGTCCGCCCCTAGAAGGGGTTTAGAGGGTGAGTGAAGAGGATTAAATCCTTTTTCAATGGAGAGAGAATGTGCAGCAAGAGCCAGTGTGTGCTCTCATACCACTGAAGCCTGGTGTGAGCTCGGCCAGGCGTAGAGAGTAGAAGTTAGCAGGCTGTGTCAGCTTCAGGATCTTCAGGTGCTGCTCATATATCTCCTTCCTCTCCTGGAACACAGATGAAAAGAACCATTACCAAACCACCAAAGAACCATCACACTGTTATTAAACATCTCCCTAAGGGCAAAGTCTTTAAGGTTTATTCGATTCAAACCAGAAGTGTAACTATTGATAGCTTAGTGCAACCCTGAAGGTGTGTGGGTACCTGCAGCGTTGGAAGGTCTATAAAGATGTGTCTATCCAGCCTGCCAGGCCTCATCAGGGCATTATCCAAGATGTCCGCCCGGTTGGTGGAGGCCAGTACGATCACATGGTCAGTGGTGCCCATGCCTGGGGACAGGAAGAAAGAATAGCTGAGCATACTTTCCCTGTCTTGGATCGTTTCACCTAATACAGTAAAGAGCAGTGATGCCGGTAATCTGACCACTTTTTTCAGTAACGAGTAATCTAACGCGTTACTATTTCCAAACCAGTAATCAGATTAAAGTTACTTTTCCAAGTCACTGTGCGTTACTATTTTGTCATTAATGGCAAAATATATATTTGATTTCTTCTTGCGTCTCTGGGAGTAGTCATGTAGCCTATGCGACAATCAAGTTTGGTTTTCAGCATGAGGGTCACGTCACATGTATATACATAGACCTACCACGCAGCGACACAAACACCAATGGAGGAGGAGAGAGATGCGCATTTTTGAGTTGGAAATACAATCACCATATTGAGTATTTGTCAGCTAAAGATGGAAATATCAAAGTTCGTTGTACACTGTGCTGGTGGCGACAAAGTGCTATCAAGCTACAAAAATACGACGTCAAATTTGAAGAAAACATGAATAAAGTTAGTGTTGGCAAAACCGGTTGTCATTTTATGTTGAGGCGGCGGGGGTGTTGTCGGCAGCTGCTGAATGTAACTAATAAAGTAACTTGTAATCTAACTTAACTTTCAAGTAACTGTGGCAACACTGCTAAAGAGTATAATCCAAAAGATTTCCCAGTGTTCTTAGTTAACGGATAAACACCATCCATGTTTATAAAGCCAGATTTATAGATGAAATACATTTGGTTTGAGACTCTCCACGGAAAGGTCCTCTTAGTAGCTACATTTAATGTAATCTGTGTCCAGGCGATCAATCTGTAATCTCCTCCTCCTCACCGTCCATCTCCACCAGGAGCTGGTTGAGGGTCTGCTCCTCCTCAGTGTTGGAGAAACCAGACATGTTACTGGAGCGTTTCTTCCCCACGGCATCAATCTCGTCTATGTAGACGATGCAGGGAGCCCTGGCACGTGCCTCCTTGAACAGACTCCTCACCCTGGCAGCCCCTAGCCCTGCATATGCAGCACACACACAGACATTGGTCTAATAAGGGTTCTACAGCAGCAGGCAATTAAAATGGTTTCTATTGAAACAGAAACGTAGTATGATGGGAGTATCACAGTATCTACAAATCTGAACACAGGAATGCTACCCATTTGTCAGATGTCTTACCTCCGATGACCTCCACAAACTCAGAGCCAGCCATGGCCAGGAAGGGGACCTGAGCCTCAGTGGCCACAGCCTTGGCCAGCAGGGTCTTTCCACAGCCGGGGGGCCCAAGCAGCAGGGAACCTTTAGGAACCTTGGCCCCCAAAAGGAGGTAGCGGTCTGGGTTCTACCAACACAGACACAGGATAAGAGAGTTGAAGAGGGTCCCGAGGGCTTGAAATACTGGGCTGGGAAAACATGGCTAGAATTGGATGCATCTAGTTTTTTGGCAGTTACTTAATTTATCTATAAATTGTATTTGGTATACTCAATTTAACACATATATATTAAAATGAATCTACGAAATTCTAACAAATGACAATCATAAAGTAGATGGAGGGGGACCACAGAAGAAACACAGGGTTTTTAGCCATTTTACCTTGAGGTAGTCCACAAACTCCTTGACCTCCATTTTAGCTTCATGCATACCTGCCACATCTTTGAAGCTCACACCCTTCCCTGACTTACTGTCCACTATGGTGAACTTAGCCATCTTCAGTTGGTTCTGTAGTGCAGAAAAAGACATCAATACAATTCATATCAACCAACACCACATCCAATACAGAGAATAACATTGAGCACAATAGTAGACTCAAAGTTTAGGAAAGAAGTGCTGAATAGATTAAAAAGGGTCAGTAAAATGTATTGGCTCACAAAAGCACTGAAGCCCCCTTCTCTGCCCCCCATGCCAGCCAGACGAAAGATGTACCAGAGGATTGCCACTCCGATGGCAGCCATCCCTAGGGCATAGAGAGCGCTGGGATGCAGAAACACACGCTACGGTGAATACAGATACAGTACCAACTCTTGAAGCATTATACCAATTATACCAGTGGAACCTTGTATGGGCCAAAACAACAAGCTACTCACTTTCCAAAGAAACCGGTGCGTTTGTAGGAGACGGGTATTCTATCTTTGCTGTTGATGTTAAGCTCTTCCTCTGCGGCTCTCAGCTTCTCCTCAAACTTGTCGATGTTCGCCACTTGCATGCGATACATCAGAGCCAGCCTCTGCACATGAACAAGGGGTGGGGGAGCACAAACTCTGGTTCACCTTTCAAAGGATACATTTCCAACTGAATTTGCCACAATATGACAATAAAATTAATAAATAAAAATAAAATGCATTAACACCAGCCCATCTAACTCTAGTCTGAATCTTATTTCAACCTACCGGCCGTCCAAAGATGACCGCCCCCGGGTGAAGGTAGATCTCCACAATGTCACTCTCTGGGACCACCTGCACGCGCGACACTTCTCCCTTGGCCAGCATCTCGTTGACAAAGTCATTCCAGGAGATGTTGCCGCCACTGGTGTTGATGGAGTTGAGCAGGCTCATGATGAGGGCGATGATAAAGAGGGTACGCAGGCGCTCCCGGTACATCTGGTCCTCCTGCTCTCGACGCTTCTTCTCCTCTGGAGCAAAATGATGTGAAAGACAACCAAGTAAGACAACCATAAAGACCAATTACAATCAGAAAATGTATTAGTCTCATATTCAGCAATACACTGGCTGAACGCAAGGATGTCCTCCTTTACCTTCATCTTCTTCTGGTGTTTTTCCCTTTGATCCATCTGGCTTTTTTTTCTCCTGTTTGGACTGAGATGTACTAAAGTAATGTGTGGCTCCTGCGATGATAAGTTCAGAAATTAGTGTAAATCACAGTGAGTCAGGTGAGCCTCAGAGCTTAGAACGTTAGGCTTGGTGTTGGCTTACCAAACAGATTCCACAGTCCAAAATGATTTTTAATCAAGTTATTCTTGATCAGCACTTGACTTAGTCCAACCAGTCTGGGATTTAAGGGTTTGTGCATAAATGGCTGTGAAGAGAGGGCATGAATCAGATGGAACAGTTCTTTGCGGCAGGATCCCTCTTGCTATGTGTATTATATAGGACAAACGTATAAATCATATTTTATGATTATATAGATAGGCACTTGTGGTCTAGGTCTTTTCAAGAATTCTAAGCCTCCACCAGGAAGGTGCCATGAATAACTAAACTGATACTTTAGTTATCACACTGTTGCTAATGGAAATAGTCCTGAAAGTCTCGAAGCCAGATCCAGGGCATTACTGTTGGATCAGTGACGTGGATTAAAAATAGATGTCAAGATAATAACATCTCCAAATCAGAAATGAAGTTAGGTTGCTAGTAGCTAGCAAACGTCGTTGACTTACCAGAATGAGCTTAGAGTTAAGACCATTGTGTGAATGACTTCCAAATGATCGCAATGGGCCGTCACGTAATAACTGTTTACAGTTGAGACATGCGGACTCCAATAACTTTGCACCGTTCCGATTTGCAAGGCTATTAACAGATATTGTCGATAGACTGTTAAATCGTCCTGGTAATGTCAAAATTGCGGTCTTGTAATTCCGACAAAAACCAGCACGACGATGCAAAAGCAATGCTGCCATATTAGGCAAGCTACGATGCCTAAACTATTTAGAATATATACGAAGACAGGCAAATTAACGTATCTTTTAAAAATGTCATTTTGGTTGTTGACGTTTGTCGGACGAAACTCTAAAGCTAGCTTCCTAGCTATCCGTTTGGCTCCAATGTCTGCGTCAGTGTGCGCATACGTGTATTATTCAACGTGCTCGGCAAAGATGAGAAATACAAGATACCTCACTCGCCACCTTCTTTGCGGGGTAAATACGTGTGTATTTCATTCCCTTTTACAAAATAATTTAACGGTTAGACATAGATATACTGACTTACTTGAAATATAATTTTAAAGAGTAAGCCTACGAAGAAATAGGGTAGCAAATGTTCTGTTCTGACAAAATCTTGGACTTAACGAACTTTAAACTTTGACCCTTCAATATTTACATTATTATTTATTTCATCCATCTTATATAAATACAAGTATTCACAGCTCACAGTTAAGAATACAATAACATTTTATTTAGGTTACCATTCACTTAAAAATAAAACAGCAAATGCCCATTCTTATGTTGAGTTTACGTCTTGCAACTATCAAGTTGCGCATTATTTATGCAAGATGTTGAAATGACCTACACATTCCTGTTTTCAGAGCTATATGTTTTATATATATATATATATATATAAAACATATACTATAAGCTTATTTATAATAACAGAAAAAATACTTCGATTCTTTTTTTAATGGTTTAAACCATATGGTAAAATATCCCCGCCGCCAACTACCGGATACCTCGATGAGGCAATTCAATTGTGTAGCGGTAGAGAGCGCTATTGTCCTGATTGATGATTAGGAGGAAAGAACATCAAGGGCACAGCTGAGTACTAAAATAGAAAACATACTCTACCCCTCTTATGCAATATTTATACATTTGTTCATATAATTATACTTTGTTGTTTTTATTTTATTTCATAAATCTAAAACATGCACTGTCTATGTATATCCTTTTCCGAATGTAATTGACAAATACATGAATTGTTCTTATTTAATTATTTATTCAAATATGGTGCTCTGATATATTCTGTCAGGAAAAATAAGGCAAGCACTCTGACCATGACAAACATTTCAACAACCCAATCAGAAACACGTTCAAGATTTTTTTTATTTCTTAACCAATAGTATCATTTGTTTCATTGACATTCACGCCATGTTTATTGCTCGACGAAACTCACTCAATTGTCTGTACATTTGTTATGGATGATAGTGCATACCGACGGCTCACTAAATATGGGTTGACTTGTGTAGCTTTTTAAACACAATAGAAAAGTGTTAACTGTAATAACTGTCGATTTAGCCAACTAGTGTCTCCATTTTATGTTTTTATGTTTTGACTAGTTTCCCACTTTGCATGACAACATTTTCTTCTGGCTCACTAAACCGTAAATAAATACAGTTTTATCAAATATTTTACTGTGAATTTGGCTGTGTGCTGTATTCGCTTAAAAGTAAGATAGATATGTCTCAAAGACTACAGTAACGTAAATCAAGTTGTCCCACTTACCGTACTCCATTTCCTTTGCTTGGTTTCCCTACTGTATAATGGAGATAGGTTCATTTTATAGAAACTGGAGTTCTTTGCAAACCATGTTGGCCACTCTTGACAGTCTTATCAATTCAGGCCACATCCCTGACTCGACTCCTAATGGCGTCAGTTGCACAGGCACAAAAATTGTGACCGCCCACAAACAACACCCAATCAGATTCCTTGTTTCATTCCGCTTCGGTCTCCTGCTCTCCGCGTCGAAGTCTGGACTTGAGAAGGCCGCCTGATAACGGTTTGGAAGTGGTTGCAGCAGAGACATTTGACGGAAAAATACACATTTCTCTACTTTGAATTCACCAATCAAGATTTCAGTTTTGATTAATAGACAATTTAATCGTAATTTCTAGCTATGAAGACCACGTAATAATTCTGCACGCGCGTTTTGAGAAGCTTTTTCATCCGCTTGTTGGTCTGAGAATTCGATAACGTTAGTGCTAGCGCTAGCTTTGCAAGCTAGCTAGCTAGCAAGCCTCCAGTGAACTGATTTTGATCCAAGATGTTTTCAGCAAGTTTCGTTGGATGTCTCCAATCGGCAGTTTGATCAACTGGAGAGTATCCAATGGGAAAATCAAGCATCGGGTGGGAATATCGGGGATAAGCTTATAGACTTTTAAGAAGTAGCCGACGTTAGCTGAAATTCTATCGAAGGTAAGTACACTAGTAGTAACACATTGTCGTCGATAATAACATTCAGCTAGCAAGCAAGATAGCCACTTGGCAAAGCCAGCTAAACTAACCTACTTTAGCTAGCTACTGTAGCTCTGTAGCGTTAGCTACCCTTTAAGTGTTGTTCAACGTCCGCTTGCTTTTAGCCCAGTAGTAGTAGTAGGCCTCAGTAGTGTAGCTAGCTAGTATTTTCACATTTTGTCATGACCGTTTATGTAACAAGCTTGCTAGAGCTACTAGTAGCTGACAACCAAACCTAGGTAGCTACTGTAGGTATCCACCCCAGACTGATCCAGTTACTTAACCCTGTGACATTTCATAGTATATTGCTATATTTGTAAACATGGTAGGTAGGCAATTGTATTAAAACATTTAAAGTAGGTTCGTCAAAATGGTTGTGTTGTTTTGCCCAGTGATTAAACGTCCTAAGACAATTCTGTACTAAAATATCCTTGGTGTGTGTGAAACACCTTTTCCGTTGTAGAAGTAATGGTGTTGTTCGAATGTTTTTCTTGTCACATAGCTAATTGTTGATAACATTTATTCTGAAGTTAATGTAGATTCTTCATTGGTGCATGATTGCACTCCTTTAGAGGAAAGATAAATGTCTTAAACAAGGACACGCCAGCAGGATGGCACTGAGGATATTAGTGTCATCAGCAGTGTCTGTGCTGAAGATCATTGTATTCACCAGTATCCTGACAGGACACTCCGTGGAACTCTTTTGCTTGACTAGAACGAAAAATGTGGTTGATGAGCAGTGGGTTGGTGCAGTATCAGTGCTGGGGGAAACACTGCAGTGGGGCTGCTTCTGCCCCTGGTGTTTTCGTCCTCAACTCCTGTCGGGAGCCCCTATGCTTACTATTAAGGTGATCTATGGAAGTCCACAGAGACAAACCCTTCAAGCTCACTTTTGCTTGTTAGCTTCTTATTTTCTTTGTGATTCAGACAAGCTTGTAGATATGACTAATTGTGAATACACAATCTGTTAGTATCCTAGTGTTCACTAGTATGAATCTTCTCAAAGGTTAGGTTGTGTTATTTTTTGTTTCTGGTCAGGTATTTGGGTAAGCAGGGGCAGCATTCATCATGGTTATCTATGGCAGGAGGATATTTTGTGACGTAGTTTCCGAGATGTTGCCCAATTCAACTTTTTCAAGCGCAGTAGCCTATGATAAATATTTAGTTTGGCCATTTCTTGGATCTGGTATTTTGTTCCAAATGTCTGACCCAGACAGATTTAATCTACTCTTACTGTGGCTGACAAATGTAGTAGGGTGTTGATAGTTTGCTGTGTTTTGGTTTTGGTCCTGCATCAACTGATAGAACCTCATGCAACTGATTCAGGCATGTTGAACCAGCATCCACAGTAGGTTAGAGGCTTGTCCACTTTGAGCTGCAGAGAGTGTGCATATGAGACAGGAAGTAGAGTTCTAAATGAGTCAGTGGGGTCCTGTGTTGGGAGCGGTGCTTTCTCTCAGCCATTTCCTGTGTTTCAGGACAGGAGGCCACTTTGTGTCTAGCCTGTCTTGAGCTGCTTCTCCCTCTTGTCAGACCGTGTCTGCTGCAGTTACCAGGTCCTGCACCACCGTCACTCGCCCAGCTCTTGATGCTCTGGTCTTGGGGATGCTTTCAGCAGATTCTGCAGTGCAGGGTGTGTAAGAACAGCTACGCACATTGCTGTTTAGCAGTGTTATCATGCCGTGAGCTAGCTGGCAGCGTGGCTACTGTCACTGCGAGGTTGTGGTTCAGATCCCACCACATCCCCTCTCAACGGGTTTGAACTATCGCCTGTTTACCAGAGCTGCCTTCTCTAGTGAATGTGCATGCCTTCCTGCTGATATGCAAGATTCATGCATGAGACACAGATAGGATAGATGTCTTTATCATGGTAATTATTCAATGCTTAGCTATGAGAATGAGTAAACGACTGAGTGCTTCTTTTCTCTACTGTTCATCTCTAGGCCTGTTGATTGGAATCCTCAGCGGTCAGTGTTGTGTCAGTGGTAAGAGGGAACATTGGCCAGCGTAGGCTGCCTGGCTACATTCTGTTGATGCAATGTTATCTGGGCTCAGCAGGCTGAGCTTGTGCCTGACATAAGCTAGGGTACAGTGTGTGTGTTGGTCGTTGGGGTAACCTACTTCTTCTGATCATCCTGTTTTGGTGGCTTGAATTCCTGCCCTCGCGTTCTGTCTCCTTTCTCCCCTCCCCCACCCTGTGAGTGGGCTGAGTGTGTGCTCGGCCTGTTGGTAAACAAGCATGGCTACTACAATTTGTCCTCCCTTCTCTAGCAGAGTACATTTTGGATAGCTTTCTCCTCATATCACAACCTGCCGGCGTCATCAAATGCCATTCGGAGCTCTTTGAAATCCATTGCAGCCCCTCTCTTCCCACACGCAGACACAAAATGGCAGTGGCCGCCCCTTCTCCCCCAGGGATCAGTGGAGCCTCATTTGGAACAGTAGAGGGTCCTGTTGTCGGATGCCTGCTCCTTTCCTATGCTCTGCCTGTCCCTGCCGCTCCTCTGCACCACTTTTGATCATGTTTTTCTCTCACTCCTCTTCCTCCTCCTCTGCTTCTTCTCCTGACTCTTACACATCAAAGGCAAAGGTTTTCTCCCCATCTCTGCGCTGCTGCATTTTCAAAACCGTACTTTTAACAGCATCGCTTTTGATCTTTTTAGAGGCATGTTTGAAGATTGAACATTTTATCTGGTAGCTTCTTAGTCAGAGTTAGCATGTCAGTCACTTTCGTTCAGAGGTGGGAGACATTTTAAAAACCCAGGTCATTATTTAGCCTGTTCTTTGCTACTGTGAACAATGGTTGTTGTGGTCATTCTTTTGTGAATTTTTTCTTCAAATCCTTGATGTTTTGAGTCAAGTATCTATCTTAATCAGATGTTAGTATGTGTTGTTTTTAAGTGTTTTAGAGGGAAACAGAGGGAGCGGAGGGGAGTGTGTATGTGGATGTTAAGCGTGGGGGAGGTGGCAGCTCTGTTAGTGTGGGCAGATGTGAGTGGAGAAAGAGCACGGGGAGGGGGTGGGGTGTGGGACTAGCAGTGGAGGGAGGGGAGTAAAGCCGGAGACAACAGTTGGTGTTTTGATCTGCTGAGAGCTGAGCTAACGGGCTGATGTTTTACCCATACGTGGCACAGAGAATGGACTCTGGTTGCCGGAAGGTAAAATTCTAAGTGAGATCTCACATCTCACATGCTTTAGGATGTTAGGTTTGCTGTAACGTAAAGTCATAAGCTAGCTAGCCAGTCGAGAGAGGCTCTGGTAAAACTGGCTGGAACTCCTCTTGACGTGTCTCTCTGGTTTTGGCTGCTCTGGCCTGCCTGCTCGGTCTGTCTGACCCTGGAGAGAGCCATCTCTCATGGAACCGCTGGTCTCTTCTCCCCATTCCTAAATGTTTCATACTATGCCTGTTTAACTGCCACCAGCAACTCTATAGCTCGCTCCGCTCGGTCCACAAAAGTGTCCCCACCCTTTGGCCCATGCACGTACACGGTCACAGCTATTGCGAATTTGCACCGGTTCTCTCCTTTTCTCTCATCTCAGTTGCTGCCTATCAGAGAGAGCATTGAGCTGGGTTTCATCCAGCCTTTTTTAAATGCTTCTATCACTGATGGGTAGAACATGCTCCAGAAAAGGACTGCCATTTTAGGATTGGCTTTACTGAGCAGAGCAGACTAAATGAACCTGCAGATCGCCAAGTATCCTCTATTTCCTCAACAAAAACCTTTATAAAGATCAATTGAGAGATGAAAGGTGGGGGGCCTGGAATAGTGCTGCGGAGTGTGTTGTGTGAGACCGCAGCTATCAGGCCGTGGGGGGAGGTGACCTAGTACTGGGGGGGCTGTGTGTGTTTTAGTGTGTCCTGGCAGTGTGTTAGGTGCGGTTGCGTAGGGTATGATTGGCCTGGCTGAATCTCAATCAACGGGGCCTTCAGCACTGCTGGCCTTTTGATGGGCCAGCTGCAGCCATTCACCCTGCTGGCCATTTACATAGAAATGCAGCCACAGGAAGGGGGGAGGGGTTTAGGAGGTGGGGGAGGGGGTGGGGGATGTGCGTGACTGAAAAGCATACCTAACCAAAAGCTATAGAGAGGACGCCTATGCTGGGGCCAAGCGGAGCCACACTTTGTTTTTAGCAGGCGGCCTGGGTGCCATATACATCGCACAATGCCTCTAAGCACCCTCCTTTGACGAGCACACAATCACACCACTCAGCTGTTTTTCTCCCTTTATAACCCGCCAGGGGTCGGTGAGGCTGGGTCTGGTTGGTCATCTTTACAACAACTTTGACTCTTTTTTTGCCGATGCCTTTTGCTCCTTGCTTGTATGAAATGTACCGTTGAGGAAATTATATTGTTATGGCATTTTTAAGGCTTTGTATTTTGAAATGTCTTCCTAGTATGCTCTGTGCCCGGTCAGACACTGAGACAGAGTTTGCTCCAGAGTTTGTATCGAGGCCAGTGTGTCATTTATTTGGTTCCTCTGTCTCTCCAGTAGCACCATCAAGGTGTTTCTCCAGGCTGGGACTGAGACAGTGTGATGAGAAGGCTTCATTACCTGTGCAGGCCAGGGGACAAGGCTGGGTAATATAGCCGAATATAGATTTTATTTATTTATTGATAATTAATGATAATTTTTAATTACCTTTAGGATGTTAATAAAGACCAGAAGAAATCATTTTGAATTTAACCACTTTATTTTTTATGTAACCACCGTACTTATGTAACTACTATATTCATCAAGGCACACAGGTAATCATTTGAATGTTTGCACAACAACAGAAAATTAACAATAGCTATGACCACGTAATGGCGATTTACCCTTCTAACGACACAACCATGCAATCTTTGTGAACGGACTGACCGAGCTAGCTATATAGCTGCTAGTCAGCTAAAAACACTGGTTGCACTCCAAAGTGTGGAAGCGGCTACGGTGATATAATACGTTTATGTGTTGTATTCCCTTTTTTAACGGTTTTCCTGCTCAGTTTACACACCAGTGTTCTGTTATAGGTCAGGCATGAAATGGATAAAAACTGCCATACTGATGAGCTGACCTGGCCTTTTTTTGTGAATAACTTCTTGCTAACCGTCAGCACATATTTTCTCCACGCTGTTTCTGTGTCACATGTTGATGGTGCAACCAAACGATACAATGATTTGCTTTTTTGCATGTCATTCTTATCGCGCTCTATTATCAAGGGACATTGTGGGCTGTTTATTAAGAGAGAAAAAAAGGCACGCTTACGGTTTGTTTGGAGGGTTATGTGTTTTCCTGGCGGTTTGAATGTAATGCTTTTAAGTGAAACTATAAAGCATTTTACTTATTGCTGTCTATGGCGGTGCATATCCCTATTGTTTTATCGCCCGGGCTGTGTTTGGTTGGGACCAGACCACGTGGTTGTGGTAGCATGGGAAAGACCAGCCTGGACCAGGTGGTTGTGGTAGCCTGGGTCAGACCAGACCAGACCAGGTGGTTGTGGTAGCCTTAAAAGAAGCTAGTGGCCGGCTGAGGTAGTCTTTGTTAGACCAGGCCACATCCAAGCAGTGTTATGCTGTTGGCTGGTCGTGAAAAGTGCGGGTTTGTTGCAGCTCGTTACCTTGACGACTCGGCACCCGGTTTCTTCCCTGCTGTTTCCAGTGACGGATTTCAGAACCCAAGGGCTTACACACCAGCCCAGCCCTGGTGGTTTAGTTCTATGTGCTCTAACCTGTACTGCTCTAACTGCCATGAGATCTGGTTTCACAGGCTGAGAGATGGGCTAACAGCAGCTGGCTGCCCTGCAGGTCTGACTACTGTCTGTTTGTTTTCCAGTGTCTCCGAGCTCTAGCCTGGTATGTCTGTAACTGGGGCAGTCTGACTGCTGCTGAGGGAGGGAGAGAGAGAAGAAACACACCTTCAGTAGGCCACGGGACTTTCCCTTATGTATATGTGGAAGGACTGGCTCTGCCTCTTAAAGTGACATGCCTGGTTGATTTAGCAACACTAGCAACGGCTATATAGGTTATTTTCTCCGTAGCTAAACTTTGGAATAGATAGCACGCTTATCAAGGTCACTGTCTCCATGGCATAGTATCGTAACATCATGACAAACTGCAACCCACTCTTTATTTGTATACTGCTGGAGGGGAAACCATGCTTTTTCAAAATGGAGGAGCAGAGAAAGAGAGTGAACAGGGAGTGGGGCGGGGTGGAGATATGTCAGCCTCGGTATGTTTCTAGCCAGCAAGCAGTATGGTTGGGTATTGTTTCAATTTTATCGATTCCGGTTCTGATTCTGGTTTTTGAATCCGGTCCTTATCGAATCTTGGTTCCGATTCCAAAAGTTTGTCTGGAGAGAAAAAATATAATAATATAATGTTCTGTTGGCTAGCTCTGATTCAGATGTGCAAATAGACACAGGAGAATATAATTGATATTTCTGTGAAAAACGAAACATGTCGCGCTTTCTGTATTTATTCAACAACATTTCTAGGCTTATTATCCAATCCCAGGGCTCCAGACTGCGCCCAAATGGTCGTATTTTGCGACCAGTTTTTGAGACAGTGCAAGCATTTTTTACAAGTTCTCGCACACGTGCGACCAACAAATTTTGAATTTATTGGGTTTGCACAACGTTAGCAACGACGCATAGATACCACGTTCTAGTAAGTATCAGCGAGCCCTCAGCATTAGTACCGTAGCTAAAAGTCTGGGAATGTTTAGGCTATTTTTCGCTAGGTTCCTACGAACATGTCTTTATCTGCCAGACAAGTGGGTTCCCCTTCGTTCTTTTGGTGAGCTGTCTCACGAGCTCTTCTTACCCGGCATCATGGAGCCGAGCAGCTAAATGCTTATTTAGCACTAGCGTTGTTAGCTACTGTATCTCTGCATGTGTTCGCGCTGTTGCTCAGCAAGTGTGGTGTTGGACAGGGGCGATTCTAGGATCAGACCCTCAGGGGTGTTCAGCCCCCAATGAGAATATGACATGAATACAGTGCCTTGCAAAAGTGCTAAACCCCCTTGCTAATAAATCCCTAATTTCACTGGATAATAATTAATTAATGTATTATTATGCAAAATATTGAATGAATGAAAAAACTAAGGACTACCAGTATCAAATGATATTAAACAATAATAATTGTTATTTTTTTATTTTTTGTTTTATTTTTAGGGGTGCTGAGATGAAATTTGTGTGCTTGAGCACCCCTAAAAAGGGTCTAAAATCGCCCCTTCTAGGAGGACTGATTGATAAGTGCATCATACATTTAAGGCATAGCTAAGACTTGCATACAGTACGTAATGTCACATTAGATAATGTATTTAAACTCAAGCTTGTGTGGTGCGTCGCTGTATATCAGTTGTAAAAATGACCCATCTGCAACCGACGTAAGCACACCCCACAATTTCCCCATAAATTGTACCCTCTCTAGTTAAATTTTCTGCCTGCGCTCCTAAAATGTTCAGTCAGGGCTATGGTGCTCCTAGTAAAAAAAAGTTAGTCTGGAGCCCTGAATCCTGTACTAGTCCTATAGCCTACACTATATAACTACAAAAAGCATCCAAAGTTGATGTCAAATTATGAGATGGAAATAAATACGAGCTTAACCTGTCATTTCTATTTCTGGGAAAATTGTTTACTTGCGAGCCGTCACTTTTGTGCATAATGTCCGACCGTGCTGCTATCAACTAGCAAATTGACGTGAAAACTGCTGATACAGCTCTGTAACTAGCAAGCTAACCTACTATCGGAACACACAGCTAGCTAATTCCTACGTTCATCAAGACTAAATTGTTTTCTGACATCTAAGGAGTCAGTTGGCTGAGCGGTGAGGGAATCGGGCCAGTAATCAGAAGGTTGCCTGTTCGATTCCTGGCTGTGCCAAAATGACGTTGTGTCAAGGCACTTCACCCTACTTGCCTCAGGGGGAATGTCCCTGTACTTACTGTAAGTCGCTCTGGATAAGAGCGTCTGCTAAATGACTAAATGTAAATGTAATCTTAACATTAAAGCTAGAGTTGCCAGAACACTATATGTGACGACAGCTACGCTCTTATCCTCAACATCCATCCATTTATTTTCATTGGATATATTTCGCCAGAAAATATCTCGGAGCTCTCCAACTAATTAGTTTGAGCAATTTAGCCTTTTTTTGTGGCCACTGCCATTTTCGTTTCATTTTGTCGGGCGATCATTTAATGTAGAGGTAGTAGCCTAGGCTAGAAATTCTTTGGCTTTATATGTCAGCTGTAAAGTCAACCAATCAGCCTTTAGCCATGTGAAAGGCTGATGAAGGTGAGTACAAGCGACAGTGCGGAAGAAACCTCTTGCAAATTAGCTATTTTCTCTACGGAAAAATACCACCAAGGGATCGTAATATTCATAAAGTTAGAAACCGAAGTGAGAAATCGAAATGCGAATGCCTTATCGAATCCACTGTTCTTGTACATTTTGAACTGGTTATAAAATGGAACCGGTTCTCGATACCCAACCCTAGCAAGCAGTGCTTAACCCAGGCCTAATACCAGTCCCAGTGTGTGCTGTGACCCAGCTATGTGTTGCATACCTGCGAAGGAGAGCCAGGTGTTGATCATGCATGTTGTTGACTCTAAGCCTAAGCATGGCTAAATATACTCCAGCTATTCCCCCTACGAGTGTCAAACTCTTCTGAAGCTCCTTCCAGGGTTTTAGAGCAACACACACACACTCACTCAGAAACATAAGCTTTATGTTGGTAGTGGATGTCAGATACTGCAAATCACACGCAACAGCAGTTTTCTCCTGCAGTTCATCACGGTGTGTTTGTGTGCCGCGTCTTAGCATGCGGAGAAAGGGCTAACAGCCGCTACCAGTAGCAGTAACTCACCATGATTGTGTTTTAATCTCATGATTATCAGTGTGTGTTAAAGTACCTCTCAAGATTCCTCATGAGATTTTTAAGATCGTGTTGCGTAATCCTGTTCAGCCTGGTGCTGTCTCTCCATACCCGGTCTCTCTGTGTGGCTATAATGTGGCTGAGGTCTCCTTGCTGGTATCTCTGTGTGTGTGGCTGTACTGCAGATGAGGTCTCTTCTAACTGGTCTCTCTGTGTGGCTGTGCTGTGGTCTCTCTAACCTGCCAGGCACTTGGGCAATATGGAGATGTATTTCAGGCTATTACTGTTCTATTATGAATGTTTTAGTTTCTAAATTATTTAATTGTGCGTAAGGACGTTATTTTTGGAGTAGTGAATAGCACACAGTGAGAGATGAAGAGGGAGGCCTGAGTTGGGCCAAGCACAGTGACACTGCAGCGCAGTTGACACACACAACATGTTCTGACGCTTTCTCCATCTTTGCTCAACCACGGTTCCTCAGGAAGTGTAAGGCGGTGAGGCTAACTGTTAGCTTGGTTTCCTGCACTAAATCACTGACTCAAACACACACATACACACTAGACCTGCAAAGCCAGTGTGTTGCAGGCCATGTCTTGGATAAGTGTTTTCAGACTGTGTGTAGCCTGTCCTTCAATGGAAGGAGGCCAGCTATGCATGAACAGCTTCCCAGAAGGAGAAAGACGCCACTCTCCCCATCTCTCTCAGCAAAACCTCCAGGGAGGGGGTGCACATGCACATCAGCAGCAAACATGCATCCCTTCACATTTCCACCATGCTTATGGATTCTTGGAAGTATGTATGTGTATGTCTACTGCAAGGGAGATTATTCTGGGTGGATTTGGAGTGAAAGTTCTGTGGAGCACTCGGAGGGAATGATAATGAGAGTTTTGCTAGGGGCCATAATAACATGCTGTCAAGCTCCACTGCAGCCTCGCTGCATAACTGGCACGGCTTCCTTCGACAACAGGAAGTGATGTATGTGCCAGCAGGCGGGTCTAATAACACTTGTGACTGCAAACAGGAAGTGAATTTCGGTAGTATTCAGGTCCTTCTAGAAACCACAAGGGCATGGCCTAGGGATATTTGCAAACTCTCGCACAACATATCCTAACACCAGCCTTGTCTCCGGAGAGATAACACCGATTGAATGATGATTTTCCAAGAACAGGGTTGGTCATTCTTGCTATAGGCCTATCTGCAAGATATCTGCTTTCCACAATGTCATTGTGGATAACCTACTATTGTTCTGTTGTCGTTAAACCCATTGACTCCCTGTTCATGAAGTAACCGTCTCAAAAATCACTGACACCAGCCAAGCCAGGGCTCTACACTAACCTTTTCCACTGGTGGCACTTGCGCTCCTAACTTTTTCAGTTACTGGTGCAAAACATGATTTGTTTGCTGCTCTGGATAATAACGAAGAATAATGAACCTGTATTGCATACAGATGTGCACATTCATTACTTGCCATCTTTTAAACCACATGCCTTCTTGTTTTCTTTAACGTGGGATAGATTTACTGCAATAGAAAATACAGTGGGCATTATAATTGGGTGTGCTCAAGCCTTCGGCGAGAGCACAACCTTTGTTCTCTCACATATATCTTTTTCTTATTTTTATTTATTTTCCCACCCCTAAGGATCTGTCAATATTTGTACTACATAGACAACGTCGGTGTCAAAAGTTTCGTCTTGGTAGCGATTGAGTTGCTTGTATTTTAATTAACGTTCCGTTGCACGGTTTAGGTTACAACTTTTTTGTGGCAAAAGGTGCCTTGTGTCAACAAAGGGAACTCAGTGCTAGCCTACGTCACAACGTCAGCACACGTTAGCAACGACGCATGGATACAACATGCATAGATGTGCTGTTGCCCAGCGAGTATCGTATTATGCCGTGGTGTACTAGCAGCATATGTAGGTTACATTTAAGCAAATCAAGACTTGCATGTACAGTAAGTAATGTCACATTAAATAATGTATTTAAACTCAAGCTTGTGTGGTGCTTCGCTGTCTTCAATGCCACAGCCTAAACTTTGTCAAAAGAAACATTCTCATTTCCGGCGCTTTAGCCATTTCCCCCTAAATAAATGTCAAGCTTATTTACGTTTTGGGGGGCATATTTTCAGATAGCAGATGGTACTGTTTGAATCGCGATTCCATCTGAAATACTGCTGGTGACAACGTTGTTACAGTAGCTTGTTTCAAAGGGGGTTCTTAATGAATTATGCAATATGAGTAGAAATGCTTGAAAAATGTAACTAGAAGGGAAAAACTTAAGGGGACGGACCCACCTGCAACCGACGCAAGCAAGCACACTCTACAAATTCCCCAGAAATTGTACCCTCTCTAGTTACTTTATGAAGTGCAAAATGATTTCTTTTTAGATTTCAACATGCTATGGTTGGCACAGATGGGCAGACTCCTGAACTGTTAAAGATGCTGTAAAGTGGAATATAAAATGAGTTTTAAGTTCATCACACCACAGAAAAATGTGTTGTTAACTACCCATCCAAATTCGAATGAAAAAAAAACAATGACAAGTATGTTGAATTAGGCTTTGAAATCGTGAGAAAATCAGCAGTCTTCTCTACTTGAGACTGGGGGGGGCATGTGTCGCCTGAAGGAGCTTAAGCTCCGCCCCCTCAAATTTATTGAATTTAACAACAACAGCATCACTAGCTAAATCAATTGCAGATATCAGAACAGACCTACCTGCAGTCTCTGAGTGTTTTATGTGTTTGTACTTTGTCTTGGTATTGTACCAGCTGAGTAACAGAATGCAACCGTCTGTGATCTGACGTAGATAGGTCGCTATGACGTAGATAGGTTGGGTTTTTGCCCCGCCTATACAAAACCTGAGCTGGAAATGGGAGAGAAACTGTTCAACGGTCTAACTCCACATTTCAGTGCGACAAAATTTTTGCGCTTTGCACATGCTTTTAGGAACTCATTTCACACGTATATAATGTACTGAGAAGCAAATCATGGAATTTGCTTTACAGCATCTTTAAGGAATAATAACGCCAAAATGCAGTTGGGAGTGCTGCTGCGTTACGGGATATGTAGGCCCTACCTGTCTCAACAGTTCGCATGCTTCATACTGTCATTGTGAAGCTTCAATGTTTCGTGTTCGAATTATTTTGACGCAGTTACAAATTTAGACAGTCCTGCAATTGAAGGCCCACATAATTTACAGTACACATTGCTAGTGTATAGTGTATAGTGCATTGCTCCGTCTTGGTACCTTAACCACTGGCATTGCCGCCGCCGTCAGCATTGCCATGGCAATACTAGGCCTACTTTTGAAACAAGTATTGCCTGGCAATACTACTTTTTCGCAGACCTTATGAGGTTTATTTAATTTAGAAGACTACAGTTTACTTAAATGACAACCACATTTTATGTAGTGAGGAATCTGAAGCGATACGAAAACTTTAGACTTTTCAATAGGCTGCTAACGTTGCGCCTTGCGCTGGCGAAAAAGTTTGGCAATACCAGGGGCGATTCTAGGATCAGACCTTTAGGGGGGCTCAGCCCCCAATGAGAGAATGTGACATGGATACAGTGCCTTGCAAAAGTGTTAAATCCCCTTGCTAATAAATCACTAATTTCACTGGATAACAATTAATACATTTATTACTATGCAAAATATTGAATGAATGAAAAAACTAAAAGTCCCTTTTTTCATGAACTATGAAGACGTATTAGATAATACCCAATTGCTATGAAAGTGCCAAGTCAATGAAAGGAATTAAGAGTTAAAGACAAAATCAATGTATTTATTACACAAACTGTGGTGCAGGTGTAATAAATAACACAATATGGGAGGATACACTATGATTAACATTGCCTTCGCAGGCACTGAAAAAGGACACAGAATGCCAGATCGCTTTTGTTTAGGTCTTTAGATAGGGCTCCTAGAAATGGCCTTGTCACTCCTTCTATTTTCCTCATTCAAAGTTGCATGGCATTATACACTTTGGCAATATTGTGTGACACAGGCCTTTCCTAGTCACACCTTACAAAGACCCAAGTTATGGCTATACAGGCATAATAAAACAGTATAATGACAGTTTATCAATGATACAAGAAACATAAGTAATACATAGGCATTTTCTCTTTTGGTCATAACCAAGGGTTAAGTGCTCATGAGCTATAGATCAAACATTGTTTATTATATTCAAAACATTTCAAACAGTGTAGATCACTATCTTTAATTGTTGTAAACTGATCAATGGTTTAAGTACAGACCTCTTCAACTTCCAGCATCAACTGAAACGATAATGATGTGTCAACAATAAATAAACATTGTTTTAACACGTTAGAGCACAAAAACGTATTTAAGATAATAATTGATAATAATTCAAAAAAAATAACAAACATATATAGATATTTTTAGTAGGGCTGTCCCTGACAAAGATTTTCTTTGGTCGACCAAGACTCGACTAAAACGTCTGAATCGACTAATCCTTAATCCTTTTTTTCACACAAATAAAACGTACAAACATTTTCCCGATCTGACTCAATGGCTGCTGGAAATTGCAGATTCAGCCGCTAATAGCAAACTTACTAATAAGACTCCTATCACCAGTCCTGTTGTAACCGAATGCCAATGGTATTTAGTATCTCTTTCAATGTACTACAAATTACAAATATTGTTTGTTTAACATGCAAATCATCATAGCGCGCTTATCACTGCCTGAAAACTTGCAGCATGCGAACTTACGTAGAAGCTGAGTGGGGAACGGTGCAACAGAGAAATATTTTGTTGTCTTGGCCGGAGAAGATAATGTCATTCGATTTGGATGTGATTCTTATAATAGGCATATTCATTTTTCAACCGAGCGCGTTAGCATGAGCGAAGTAGGGCTAGGCCAACTTACGTTTTTCAGGTGGTAGGCTACATCATTCAACGTCGAACTATGAAAAATAAACCGTTGTTGGTACAGTTTGCATTCAACGTTTTTCAAGTCACCCGGTACTTTGTAAATGTAAATGTACTTTAATGAAATGCTGCCATACCACATATTTCTTTGCCATTTTGACTAATAACACCAACAAAGTAGGCTATGGCAGAGTTTGTAGTTCGGCAGGCAATTGTGCTCGTGCTGTGTGCAAAATACCAAACCAAAACAAAGCGCAGATTAACGAAAGGGAAAACAGTAACACCTTTTCTTTTAAATTATTACACTGGTATTCTTCGAGACACTGGTCAAAATTCATATGTCCGTATCGTTTTTTCTGCATGTTTTCCCTGACGAATCCGTCTCAGGCTCGTCATTCTCACTCACAGGCTCCGTTTGACATGGCGAATCGACATCAAGTGATGGTTCGGTTACACTTGAACGTCCCTTCTTAAAAAAGGAGTCAATTTTCCGCTTCATTTTAACACGTTTCACAGATTTGAGTATATATGCGATTGCTTTGTGCGTCTTGACAAGAGTATAATTGTTTTATTATTATCAACGTTAGGCTACACCATTCCGGTAGGGGGCGGTTGGGACACCGGCTAAAGCCAACTTGATGTGTTGAATGCTCAAAGCGCGTTATAAAACGTATTCTTAAAATAAACGACACTGTTTTAATAAATGCTCATAACAAATCATAGCATATTGCCTAAAACCTAAGGTAAGCACAAAAATAATCAGTGATACATCTGGCAATGTACACAATGGCATTTTAAAAGGTTGCAAATGCAGCCATTTCGGTCACAGTGTAGTACCCTGCTAGCCTGGTCCTAACCGGACTGTTGTACATTTCATTTGTAAAGAGAGTCTGGGCTCGCTCCATTGACGAGCGTTAACTTGCGGGTACTCTGTTGAAGTTTCAAACTATTTGGTCTGCCCAGAGCCACTCTGGATCTGCCATAACAAATCGCTAGCGTTCGCCTTAGCCAACTCCTTCACAACTAACGGAGCTAGCTGGAAAATCAAACGAACCCTGTGTGGATCAAAGATTGTTCTTGCTCCGGCTTTAACTTCTGGATATTCGGCAGCGTTGCCACAACGGACGAAATGGCTACGCTCGCATCTTTTTCTGCCGCCATTACGGAACTACAACTCAAACTAGTGCACAACATCAACATCATCGTTCTCAGCCACTCCCTCTGTTCGCTGATTGGACCGGTAAAAAGTTTACCAGAGACGTCTGACCAATATACCTCAAGCCCAGACGCAGTACAGAAGCAAAATGAAAATTGAGCGGAAGTACGTAGGAGGGCAGAGCCAGGCCTGCAAGCTTGTGTGATCTCTGTGGGCAGCAATCTGCATGCTGCAAGGCCGACACATCTAGTCCAGAAAATGATAATGAAATCCAGATTCTATGTTGTGTATTTCACTACCTGACAAAGCAAGTGCCAGTTTGAAAAAGGCTTATGGCCTAATCTGAGGCGTTTACGGTCAGGAAGAGGAGGAGGTGGTCGGGAGGGGGTGGGGGGATGAGCCTCTGTCGTGATGGGGGTGAATAGAATGTGACATACAGACCCAGCAGAAGACTAGAGGGTCTGGAATGGCTTTTTGGACTGCAACACACACACAGACGCGACAGTTATCTGTGGTGGTCAGCTCCTGTTTCTGTGAGAGGCTGGCTAGGGAGCTCATGCCCCTCAGTGTGATGGAAATGGAAACCCAGTCCAAGCACATTAACACAGCTAACACACCTCTGCTCCAAACACAGGCTTACCCAGGTGCTAGCATTATCCTGGGTGAACCAGAATGAAGCACATCTAAAATATGGGCAGGAATAAATATTTCTGTCATGTCATTGTATTTGTGTATGTGATTCTGTTGCCTGTTTTAGCTTTCTGTAGGCACTAGGAATGCAAATTTTGCTCTGATTTGGTGTGTGTGTGTCTTTCCTTCTGCTCAATCTTATATTTTTGAAAGCCTCTGCTGCCATGGAAACGGCGAATGACAAACAAGATGGCTGTAGAAAACGCCAGGTGTGTGCGTGCGTGGCAGCCTTTATCCAAATATTCCGTCTTCTCCTCCTCCTGCCTTTGCATCTATCTTATTATCCTATTTTCTCCATGGTTTTTTCTCAGTCCTCTGCTCTCTTTTACCCTTACTTCCCCAATCGTCTCTCTGCCACTGCCCCACCGCCCACTCTCTCTCTAGTCCCCCTTCTTTCTTCCCCCCTCCCTCTCTCCTCTCTGCATTCTCAGACCGTGTCGATGCACCAGTGAAGAATCCTGCAGCCCTGCTGGTGTGTGAATCTTAAGTGTGCATGGAGCTGTGTGTGTGAAGCTGTGTGTGTGTTGTAGGGGTGAAACGGTACACTCAAGTCACGGTTCGGTTCATACCGCATTTCAGACATCACGGTTCGGTACGAGTTTGGTACAACGGAGGGAAAAGCAAAACAAACCAGGTTCCTCTACGAGTGAATACGGCGCATTGAAGATGACATGTAAATTCCGATTGCGTCAGTAATTTATTTGGCCCTATTTGTATGTGTATCTAATGGCTGGTTAAGCACTGTAGGGAGAAGAACTGTTTGTCTCGTTCCAGTGATTGGCACACCTGGGTGATGGCGTGGGATATTTTTAGTAATTTAGCACACGCCATATGCGTTATATGCGTTAGCATGTTAGATGTATTTCCAGTCACATACCCCACAACCAGTGACGTGCAGTGATGTCAGTAAGAGGCTAGGCACTTAAATGGGAAAATGTGTCCAAACTTTTTACTGGTACTGTAGCCTACATGTTGAAGAATACAGGATCGAAGTGCGCAAGTGAGTTTTTCGCCTGTCGTCCGCAGTGAACGGACAGTAAAAGCACTGCTTATTCAAAAAAAAAAAATTGTATTTGATTATGCGTAACTGCTACATTAGTCATCGTAACGTCTAAACAATTGCAATAACACACATATTGCATATATAAATTACAAGAATAAACAGTAAAAATACAAATACAATTTTATAAAATAAAATGATTAATAAAAATGTTTACGTTTGAATTTTGGCAGGGTAGGCAGTGCCTATACCTTGCCCACCCAGACCACGTCACTGCCCTGAACTGCTGAAAAACGCAGACACACAGTGCTCGTCTTATCCACCACTCTCTCGCCTGTACTACTGTAACTGTATGGGAAACCGAAGTTTCCCCAAACTTGCAATCTTAAAAAGGCCGGCGGGTCCTCTATCTCTCGTGGGTTGCCACCACTCGCCATACTGGTCCTTAGTGCTGCTAGCTAGCTATCTCTGACTCACGGCGGCGCCAATCAGAGCTACAGATTACATGTCCCGAAAGAACACGAGTATCTAACAGTAGTTCCGCATTACATGAATTAAGTTTTATTTATTTTTATACCGTGTATTCTCCGTTTAATTTCATGCACCAAACCGTGACGCCCATACCGTACGGTTCGGTACGAATACATGTACCGTTCCACCCATAGTGTGTTGTGTTCCTGCTCAGAAGTGCCGAGTGAAACACTGATACTTAACTGCGTAGTGATGCCGTGCCCCAGCTAGAGCTATGGAGAAGTGGACTATCTGTCTGCTACTGTGTGTCAGAACATCTTTAGGGTGTCCCTTAAATCAGTGCTCTGTGTGCTGGTCCGTTTTACTTCTGCCTGCACAGTGATTAGAATATCATGGCTAAACCTTTGCTGACTTAGAGAGATGTTTGGACCGAAGGACAGGAACAGAGAGGTGGATACAGAGAGATGTGAACATGAGAGAGGACTGCTGATGGGGGGGCTGTTATTAAGCCAGGCAAAGAGGTAGACAGACAGGCAGAGAGATAGACAGACCAGCAGCGATGGAGGGATGTCAGTGTTGGTACATTTTGCTTTTGATATGCTGACACCCATTAACCGTTAACTAGATAATGGTAAATAAAATAAAATGCTTTTTATTAAGGGCTGTCTTTAGACTTGGTGAAATAGTAATGTTTTGTACATGCCTTTTTCTATTGTCTGTTGCCTTTGCTGAAGTTTATTGCCACACTTTTCTTGCTGGCTTGGCTGCCCTGGCTAGATTGACCACGAGGTCATCGTCCTTATCCTCAAAGTGTTTTCCAATGCCTTTAGTCAACTCTTTGTCCTAGAGAGATACCAAACTAGCTCTTTCAATCATTCTGCACACCAACTGGGCGATGGTCTCAGACTGGCACAAATAACACTTTCTCTCCTCGGTTACAGTGCGTGTCCACTGCAGCGACGCGAATCGCTTGCCATCGCTCGCCTTCCCACAGTTCACCACGCTCGGGGGCGTTTCAAACAGATTATTGTAGAATGTAGTTCTCTAAAGTCACTGTTGTAGTTGTCATGGCCAAGTGTGCAGACTTGGGTTTACGTACTCGATCAAAATACAACTTGTATACAAAATACAAAACTGTTTAATACACATTAACGTTGACATGTGTAAAAAACGTTTAGCTGGGGGTAGCTGGGGGGCTTGTTCTTAACGTGTTACAGCACAGTGCTAGTACTGCTACTAACCTGAAGAGTGGCAACACACAGTTTACGTTTGTCTTTTTTAAGTAGACCAATAGGCAAGGATTTAGGTAGACAGACAAGCAGTTCTGTAGGTAGACAGACAGGCAGGTCTGAAGATACACAGACACGGCTGTGTGGAGGTAGACAGACAGGCAGGTTTATAGATAAGTAGACAGACAGGCAGGGTAGGTAGGTAGACAGACAGACAGAGGCAGGCTGGGAGGTGGACAGGGAGGTAGGGGTGTAGGTCGGTATCATGGCATTCTAACGGCCTGTCATTCACTATTCTATCTGCACAGGAGGAATAGGTGAGAAGAGCTAGACTGACATCTCCATGGTGATAGAGCTGCTGCACTGGAGAAAGGCAGGTTCGACCTTCATACTATAGATAATTGGCCATTGTGTGGGATAGCTGGCCGATTGAGTAAGAGTAGACTCTGTTAGAAGTGGTTATCTGTGTATCTGGTGCTGCAATATATGACATTCATTTTACATAAAAACTAGAGAGGGTACAATTTCTGGGGAAATTGTAGGGTGTGCTTGCTTGCGTCGGTTGCACAGGGGGGGTCCGTTTTTTATGAAATGTTTACAACTGATATTTCTGTATATTTTATATAAAAATGCATACTTATTATTTATAAACATTACATAGATTTAAAAGCATATTTTTTTGCTGCTCATTTACAACTCAAAATACGAGTGAAGTGTAGAATGAAATAGATGTCTTCTCATTTCCCCTGCAAGAGGCAGCCTCATAGCTGAATCAAAACAAATACATTTGGCAGACCGGTGTAAAAATTGACCTAATCTCTATGATTTAAACGTCCTTTTAAATTTTCCATTCTCGTGATATTTTCAGGCATTTAGCCTACTCATTGCATTCATTCATAATAAAGAACCCCCTTTGAAGATTATTCTACGACGTTACCCGGCAGTAGAAGATGGAATCGCGATTCAAACAGTACCATCTGCTAACTGAAAATATGCCCCCAAAAACGTAAATAAGCTTGACATTTATTTAGTGGAAAATCGTTCATTCATAAAAAGCTCACTGGTAGCGATCATTGTCAGTAACAACGCAAAATGCGATATAGCCCTGTGTGGAGAAGTTGCCCCGGTAAATTGTACTACTACGGTACAGTACTAGACTACTGCTGTGTTCGTCTTGGTAGCGATTGCGTTGGTTGAATTGGATTTAACGTTCCGTTGTACGGTTTAAGCTGAAATTAATTATTTTCATGAACAGATTGACAACGTTTAGGCTGTGGCAATGAAGTTCAGGTTAGTAGATAGTAAGTGCCGAACATGTTCTGTCGCCGTTTGACTTCCTAAACAGCTGTGTAGTGTAGATGTTTTTGTAGTGTGTCTCGCGTAAGCTACAGCGTTGCAGTGAGCTACACTGGTTTGAAACCACAGGTAATGGTAATTTCACCAACAAATCGTTTACTAATGTCAGAATAAATCCTACAATGAAAATGTATATGTGAGGAATGTTTATTTTAACGATTGAAAACAGATAACGCTACATTATAGACCACTGTAGTATGTGTTGCCCGGGCAACACAGGCTAATGTCATGATGCTAATACTTCAGTGAAATAGTAGACTACTGTCTCCGAAAGTAGATGTACTTCCTTAATAATATCAGCTTATATTGTACATTACACATCACAAAGTAAAATGAGTAAATAGTTATCACCCTGGCCTCTTTTCTTGTGGCGTTCCTTCAGCTGCCTTGCAGTAAAGCTATAGTTAGCCTAGCTATCCCCCAAGTTAACAGATGCGAAACGAATGTTCTGGCAAAGGTAGTCACGCGTGTTTTCGTGACGTTAGTGACGCAGTGACGTTAGTAACGTCAGTGACTGTGGCTAGCAAATTAGCCACCGTTAGCTTCACTTTTCGCCACAAAAACTTAACTTAAGCCTAAACCATGCAACAGAATGTAAATTCCAATAGAAGCAACTCAATCGCTACCAAGACGAAACTTTTGACACCTACGTTGTCTATGTAGGCCAAATATTGACTGAGTTTTAGGGGGGCAAAAAGAAATAATAATAATATATATGTGAGAGAACAAAGGTTGTGCTCTCGCCGAAGGCTTGAGCACACCCAATGAATGTTACCCACATTTTAGTCGATGGCGCTGCCTCTATCATCTTGTCTCCTTCTTTGTCGAAAGAGGAGGCGGGACTCAGGCAGCGTCTCCGCACACACAGAGTGGAAACCGACAGGTGAAGAGAAGGCGTGAACCCACTGTGTTATGAAGTGTACTGTTTCGTGACATCTACAGCCAGTTAGGAAGAATAAGTCCAAATGGACTTGGTTTCAAAGCCGCAATCTTCAGCTCCGGTCTGGGAACATTTTGGCTTTAAGCCGAATGAGAGAGGAGAGCCAATTAACTTGAACGAGTCGGTATGTCAACTTTGTTTAAAAACAGTGGCAACGAAAAGAGGCAACACAACTAACCTTCAATCTCAACTAAAACTCAACCATCCCATCCAGTTTTTTAACCTGAGAACAAGAACTGCAGCTGGAGCTGGAAATGGGGTCTTCCACACAGTTATCTGTTTCAGATGCCTTTTCTCAACAGTGCAAATATAAACGTGATAGCGCGAAATGGCGCACACTCACAGATAGCGTAACTCGCTATATAGTGTAGTGGAGTGTCGAAAAACCAGCATTTAAAAATATGCTGCAAACTTTTGGCAAACAGTACGAATTGCCAAAGAAAACGTACATCTCCCAAACTGCCATTCCATCCTTGTACAATAAAGTAAAAGACGACATTCTGAAGGAGATAAAATACATCTCCTGCCATCTACAGATATGTGGTCAAGCACAAATATGACGCCTTATATGAGCTTGGCCATACACTTCATAACTGCTGACTGGACTCTGCAGTCAAAGTGTTTAGAGACCAGATACATACCCCAGCCCTGTCATTATGTAATCAGTGGCATAAAATGGTCTGAAAATTACAATAATATCGTTTATCGCAATACATTTTGCTGCGATATATCACACAACAAAAATTACTTATCGTGACAGCCCTACCCACTATCTGCTTTCCCAGCGTGTGTGTGTGGTAGACAGCATTAGGGGTGGAGCCACCTAAATGTGTGTGTCAGTCGGTCAATCGTAGGCTGTTTTATCAAACTGAAGAACGCTAAGAACATACTTGCTTACTTGAGAAGAATGTTCTTGCCCAAGCGTCTTGCAAGAAACGGTCTTGCAAGACCGCGAGGACAGAGAACGATTTGAGATGCGTGTGTTTTTGCAATGCCTTCTGGGAAATCAGATGCGTTCCTCGAAAAAAGGGGCGGACCAAGAACATTTCCGGGTATTTTTGGTGTTCTTGGTGACTTGTGTTCTTTGGATTGGAACCGTACTTGGGCAATGTAAGATGACGTCAAACGAGTTCGCAAGAACGGAAAAAAATGTGTATTGATAAACAGCCATAAACAAGGCTGACACACACACACACACACTGAGCGCTGGTGTAGTCCTTACGCATGTCTGCAGCCAGCGTGACATTTAGACGGTCTTTAATGTTTAAATGGAGCCATTATTAAATGGGAATCTCATTTTCACTGTTATTTCCAGCCCATAATAACAGTATCAGCAGGCAGAGACTGTGTGTGTGAGGAGAGCAATTCCTCCTGCTATGGTCCTATGTCCACCTGTTTCAGGACACCTCGTAGCATCTTGATGAGCAGCATCATGCAGGAAACACTGACATGCTCCTTCACAGCATACTCATCACATGAAGCCTCTATATGTCCATGTAGCCTCTATATGTCCCCAAAGCCTCTATATCTCCTTGTATCCTGCTCCGTAGCCAGTTATTATGCAGTGTGTCCAGGAGGGAGCACACACGCACTCGCCCATCTGAAGCACACGATTTAGATTAGGCCCGGCTGCAGCAGCAGCGTTTGAATGTCTTGGTTTTCGCAGTCCGCAGAGCCGTTTCCTTGACAACAGCAGAAGGCTGGCTGTTTGGAGAGTGTGAGAGCTGAGCTGTACAAACAAGAGCTGCTGCTAACTGTGTCACGACTGCTGCCTGCCTCCTCTCTCCACCATCTTTCCCCTCTTCTCACTCTCGTTCTCTGTCCCCTCTCTCTCTTTCTCTCGCATTTAATGCCACCCCTTTTATTTCACACGTTTGTCCTTCCACCAGCACCCTCCCCTCCTCACCATCTGGCGGCCTCAGCCTCTCGGCTTACTTTCACAGGGGTCCCCCCCCCCCCCCTCTCTCTCTCCTCCCCCTCCCCTCTTTCACCCTGTCCTCCGCTGTCCATTCCACCCCTCCTCTCCCTTTATCAATGTTTTTTTAATGCCTGTCCTCGCATGTTCCGTTGGACCGATAATCCACTCACCCATGCAGTGTTTCCCCTACCATTATGTTAGGAGGGCATTTTTTTATATTGCGCCAGATCACAAAATAAGTAATTTAAGTTTACCATTCCTATAAAACAGGTCCATAGCTTGCTCTTTTATTAAACAAAGCTGTAAACCTAGGGGAAACACTGCCATGTGTGTGTGACCTGTCCTCCGTTGCTTGTGGTGCAGGTGTAGAGGCTTGCTGTGGTCCCACCCTGCAGAAGGTTGGCAGCAGCTAGATCAATAATGTAGATGTTGTTGAGTCTGTGTGTGCTCACATACACCATCCTCCCTCTGTGTCTCTCGCGTACACATGCCCTCCCCCCCTGCCATCCCCCTCCCTCCTTAGAGAAGCCAGTGTCAAGTTCCTCTCCAGAGAGCCAGCCAAGAGTAGGTTGGAGGGGGGCAGCTCAGAGACAGCACAGGATGGCTGCATCTTGTCGTTAGGCCCAGTCGGATATGACAACCAGGCGCTCCTGTGGTGGGCTTAATGATGCTGCTGGAGAGGGAGACCGCGCTACAGCCGTCTGTCTGTCCTGTCCTTCTGCTCTGCTCTGCTGTGGGCTAGAGTAGGTCAGCGTTGTTTACTTGTTCTTTCAGGACTGGGCCGGTCGGTCTGTCTTAGCTGCAGTCGGCGAGTGGTGTTGTTACCTAATGCCTGTCCTGTGTGTTCAAGCCTGCCCTGCCTATCTGCTTGGCCCTGGTCCCTGTTCTCCTCTGTGGTCTGCATGGCCAGCATTCACACAGAAAGGTCGCTGCCCGTGTCCCGCCCGCCGGCTCTGATCTGTCCTGTGATAGGCTGACCCGTGCAGGGTATATGGGATCTCTGCCCCTTCATTCTGAGAAGCAGAGAGGCCTAGTTGGGAACGTGGAGGTTGTTGGTGTAAGCTGATCCCCTGGGGAGCGGGAAGGGGGTGGCTGCAGGGGCACAAGCTGGAACCCAGTATGGGGAGAGTGTGGGGAGAAAACAAACATAAATGGTGCGGAGATACAGATCTAGAGAAAGAGAGGGAAATATCAAATGAAATAGATAAAGAGGAAGGGGGTGGAGGGGTTGGAAAGAGAAGAGGGCAGAATGTAAAGGGGGGGAAAGAAAAGCTGGATGTGCCCTGAGGGCAGCATTAGAGTCCCCCGTCTCTCCCTTAATCCCTGCATACCCGGTGGCCCACATAAGGCAGCCCGCTCACACTAAGCCATGGGCCAGGCTGGCCTGAAACAACACAAGCACACATCCTAAACCTGCAGCCCAGCTCCCACTCAGAAGCCCTGGCTCTCCCTGGCCTGAACCTCCCCAGCCTGGCTCTCTGGCTGCCTTGCTGGCCTCTTAGCTCCACAGCTGCTCAGAGAGGGGGCTGGTGGGCTCTACTGAGGCTCTAGCAGGGCTTTGGAGGCTTGTTGTGTTCTCTCCTCTTATTTCCCAAGGCCTGTTGATGTTGAAGTCCTCTCCATTGGAACAAAGGCCTGCTCCAACTCATGAAGATGCGGCGAAGCTTGAATGTTGCAGCTCTGGGCCAGCGAGTCAATGCTGCTCCTTTGTCCTGTCCTGGCTGACTGGATCTGGTTCCTGTCAAGCAGGGGGGGAGGGGAGGAACAGGCCAGGGCAGGGGTTGACCTCTCCCCTCTGACCTCTTCATGTTTGCTCTAAGCTCCTTTGTGTCGGGTCTGACTCAAATTTCTGCCCCTTTATCAACATGGTCGGATCATATAGCCGACTCTGTCTTGTCTGAACTCTGCAGGGTTATGTGTAACACCAGTCACTCAAATGACATGGCTCTGTGTGTGTGCGTGTTTGTGTGTGTGTGCCCCCCTAAGCCCAGCCTCTCTGTCTCACCTGAGAGTCAGACTGCTTTGGATCCTAGTTGCATTCATCAGTACTAGTGTGTTGCCTTCCCAATCTCTGGTGATGCTGAGTCAAAACCTAATTAGCCACAATGCTGCCGTTACAAGTCGGTTTATGCAACCCAAACACACACACGCAGACACACAAACACACTAGTGTTGCTTCGCATCATTCTTTTGTTATGTTTGTCTGACAATGAATCTTGTCCAACCTGTCCCATAGAACAATGATGGACACAGCTAAAAGAGTATGAATGGGTATATTTGTTTACATTTAGTGCTTTGTGCTGGAGGGAGGGCATGTGAAAGTGAGTGTGTATGAAAGAGATAATGGATATTTGGAGGAACTGAAGGACCTAGCCTCCAGGGCCGCTGTGGGCCGGATCCAGAGCTGTCTCAGCACGACACCCTGATATCTGACCTACTAAAAGAACAAAGTTTACAGCCTCTCCCTCCGCTGCCCCCAGAGACCTCTCCCCCAGGCTAGAGGCTGTTTCCAGGGCCGGGGGGAGCCCTGTCCGGCAGGGCTGGCTGTGTGGTCCTCTCTCCAGCCAGCACTGTGTCAGTGTGCTGGGAGTCTTCCTCTCCGGTATGTTCGGTCCACCAGGCCTGTGGGCGCTCCTCAGTAGATGAAGGGGCTAGTCATGTCACATCCTGCCCTGCAGTCTCTGCCAAAACTCTGTGTGTTGTGTAGTGTTGATCCTGCTCTGCTGAGACCATTTACATTTAGCAGACGCTCTTATCCAGAGCGACTTACAGTAAGTACAGGGACATTCCCCCCGAGGCAAGTAGGGTGAAGTGCCTTGCCCAAGGACACAACATCATTTGGCATGGCTGGGAATCAGACTTCCTGGTTGGTCTGTCCTAATGTTTGCAAACAGACAGTTGAAAAGGGCTGTCTGGTTGACTGTGCTGGTCATCCAGGGTGTGTTGTGTTTTGATGATGTACTCAATCATTGTCCTCCAGTGTGCCTTTTAGCTAAAGCTGCCTAGCAGCTGTTAGCATACCTCCGAATTATCCTGGCTCATTTACTGAGGTCTAACGGGAATTAGCTTTGGTAGACCCCTCTATGAAGAACTGTATACATTAGGGGTGTAACAATAAATCTTCGAACAATATATTGCAATACAATTTTTTTACAATATGTATCGTAGAGTTATGGCAATATTTTTACAATATGACATCCGTTTGATCCTATTGGTTGAGCTACCAGCACGCAACCTACTCTGTCTGCACCTGCGTCATGCGTGCATTCACAGAAATCGCTTGAACTGAGTGAACTAAATTGTATGTACAACAAAGAAAATTATTGCAAATGTTTAATGTTTTGGAAAAAATCTGTTAATTGAACTTTACATAAAAAATGTTGTTCAAAATATCGTGATGCATATTGTATCGTGCACCCAGTATTGTGATACGTATCGTATCGTGAGCTGAGTGTATCGTTACACCCCTAGTATACATCCTTCAGGCACAGACACCAGAGGAGGGCTTGAGTGGAGAGAGCGAACGAAGCCTGAGTTGGCCTTCTCTGGTTCTCAGTTGTCCTTTTAAGGTCAGCAGTGTAGCAGTGGGATGTTTACCCCAGGAGGGAGGAAGCCCACAACACTCAGCTCCACTCATTAATGAAGGCGAATGGTGAACTTCCATTGGTCAGCTTGTTAAGGTTGTTGAATCATTTTGAACAGTTTAACCCTTGTGTTATCTTCGGGTCATTCTGACCCATAAGTCATTGTGACCTACCGTTGGATTGCGACAACTTTACCGCATACAAAAACAAAGCGAAGCATTTTCTTTTAACCGTCGGGCTGTCTCAGACCCCTCACATCGCGAAGGTTAAAAGAAAATGCTTTTTATTTGTTTTTGTGTTGGGTAAAGTTGTCGCAACACAATGTTTAACCCTGTCGCAACAAAACCTTTAACCCTTGTGCTGCCTTATCTGTGGGATATAAAGGTGGAAGGCAATTCCTGTGCATAGCTTATTTGAACGAAGCCCTACAGTGATCTGTTCTGGTGTACATGGTCTTCTGACCAACCAGAAGCTGACCCTGTGCGTGTTTTCGAGGGTCCATCCTTGCTTAGTGTACGGACAGTTTAATGTGTGGTTGGGGGATTTTGTCTGTGTCTCCGTCCCACCCTCTCTCTGTCCCACACTGTTTCTTCTAAAGATCAGTCCATGGACTCTGTCCTGTGCCTCCTAAACCTGTAAACCCCCCCCCCTCCCACTCACTCACACACACACCACAACATCAACGCAGTCCCCGCGTCTGCCCACCAGCCTGGATTCCAGTAGAAATACACCAGTGGTTTTGTGCAGGCCCATGACTTCTGCCTGCCTACCTGTCATTCTTTTGTACCCATGTCCTGACACCCAGCAGGCTGGATGGGAAGGCCACCAGTGCCCCTGTCTGTAACATAGTGGTCAGTGTGTGTCACAATAGCCACAGTGGTCAGTTTGTGTGTGCATGTGTTAGGGATCCAGTGTTATGGAACAAATGACAGACATGCAGGAATGTGACCGTGGGTTGGACAGCTATAGGCCAGTGGAAAGCCCCTCTGACTACCCCACAAATCCTGATAAGCCCTTCCCCTTAGACTCGGGGACGGGGTAGGGACAGGGAGGCCTGCAAAAGGGGACGTATATGGAGGAGGGGCCGGGGTTTGTGTGGTGGGGGGTGAGGGAGGGGAGGAGCCCTGGCTGCCATCCTGCTAGCAGAGAGAACATGGCTGCATGCTCTCTGTATGGACCTGGCCTAGAACAGAAACAGAACCTGAAGTAGAAACACAACCTCAAACAGAAACACAACCTCAAACAGAAACACAACCTCAAACAGGAACACATTCTTCCTTTCCTCCACTCTCCATTCCATCCTCCCCCCCATCCCTCTCCGCCTCCCTCCTTTAAGCCAGGCTTCAGTCGTGTGAAACACCAGTGTAAAGTTCGCTAACCCCTGCATGTCTCTTTTGTTTTTGCAGGACCTGGTGGACAGTGCTGCAGCAGCCCTGGTTGCTTCTCCAGCTGGATTTTAACCTAACCTGTCCGTCCCTCCTTACACAGCCATGGAATCGGTAGGTTCTCCTCTCAGCACCCCTGCCCCCTTTCTTGAGCGAGCCAATACTGCTGAGCCGAACAGAGACTCAGCCCCTACTGTTAACAACCTCATAGAGAACGAGTGGATCTGTGCATTGTTGGCTGTGTGTGTGTGTCATGGTAGGGTAGGGCAGAGCAGAGCAGAGCAAACGGTGACATGAGCTAAGCTAGTACCAACAGGCAGCTGTAAAGCCCTGTTTGCAAGGCTGGAATGCGTGCAGAGCAGGGCTTAAAGCATGCCCAGGCTCGGCCTTTGTTTAAGGCTTTCTGTGTTTCGGCTATGGAGGCCTTTTGTAGATATAGGTAGGCTATGTAGTGTCTGTAGTTTGTTGCATGGTATGGGTCTTTCTGTGTGTGTAAAGAGTGTCAAACTTGCATGTTTGGTGAGAATGTGTCCCTGGGATGGAAAAGTGGGTCACAGTGTGTAGCCCTCTTCTTTTCCCATTCTGTCTCCCCTCCTCCTCCTCACCTCTCCTTAGCAACAGGAGTTGCTGATGTACACCTGTGCATTCCAACCATATCTGCTTATTTTGGAGAGCGAGGAAACTTTTCACAAGACTGTATTTCGTGTGTGTGTATATGTGTTTTCCCCCCTCGTGATGCCAGTCACATGGTTTCCAGGCACCAAGCTCAGCTAATCAGAATCAGATTTTATTTTTAACCGCTCGTCTAAATCCTCCATTTCATCCAGAGTTAGCAGAAAATCTTCTATATGCCTGGTTTACTTTTCTCTTTTTTGCTTTCATTCTTTCTTTCTCCCTCTCTCTCCCAGCTATTTCTCCCTACCAGCCTTGTTCTTTATCTTCTTGGGTTTATGCAGTATTGTTGTGCTGGCTGGCTGTCGAGGGCTGGGGCTGTGTCCGGCAGAGATGTTGTGTTGGACGGAGCCACAGATGAAAGACTCTCTCTGACCTGCTTCTCTCTGCTCATTACCAGCATGGTTCTCTCTCTCTCTCTCTCTCTCCCCCCCCCCCCCCTTTCTCTCTTCCCCCTGTCTTTTCCTCTCCCCCTTTTGGAAGCCGGGTATTCCTCTGTGGTATTAGTCTACAGTGCTCCGAACAGGCAAGTGGGTCCTGCCAGTCATGTTACATAACTCCCCCATGCTAGTTAGCCTAGCCGGAGACAACTATAGGAGCTTTGTTCCCCTGAACCCCCCCGCCCCCCTCCCTGTCCCTCCCCCCTCTGGCAAGCCACATGCTAACGCTCGGTTGAAAGACTCTGTGTGCTGTGAACAGGCATGGCTCTGTGGTGGGACAGGGGAGCAGAGAAAATCCACCATTACCCTGCAAAATGGCAGGGCACTCCCGTCCTGTCTAACAGCAGCTGTGGAATGTGAACTCTGCAGTATGGGAAGGAAGGAGGAGGAGAGAGAGAGAGAGTTAGGGAGCAGAGCTGTTATTGTGCCATCTAGTTACTATATGGATAGACACTGGGTAGACTGCACGACTCATGTAATGACATGTTTCACTTGATGGTTTGATATTTTGAAGTGACGTCCCAGAATAAACACACACACACACAGACCATTGCAGCAGGGAGAGCCAAGGTTGTATGTGGGCCTGTTGTGCCATTGAAGCAGTGTTCGGAAATGTGCTGGATCCTGCCAGTGCCTGTGGCTTAGGAGACTGGCAGGTAGGTGTGAGAGCAGGCAGGAGGAGCAGCCCTGCTGCTACTCTGAAGAGCAGAGACAACCAGGCCTGGCTCCAAGGCTCTCTGCTTACTGCTAGGAAAGAGATGGAGGGAGAGAGAGAATGGAAAAACGGGGGAGATCATTGAATACAGTGAGAGCTGGAGTGGAGGACAGAAGTGTCTGGTTTTTAATGAAGCGATGCTCTGCTGCCTGCTGAAGAATAAGCTGCTGCTGTCTACCAGAGGAAGATGAGGTGGTCAGGGTCTACTCCCTCTCACACACACACACGCTACATTTACATTTAGCAGACGCTCTTATCCAGAGCGACTTACAGTAAGTACAGGGACATTCTCCCCGAGGCAAGTAGGGTAAAGTGCCTTGCCCAAGGACACAACGTCATTTTGCACGGCCGGGAATCGAGCCGGCAACCTTCTGATTAATAGCCCGACTCCCTAACCGCTCAGCCATCTGAGTGGATTGGGCCATGATGGTGGACAGTGGGGATGGCTGAAACGGCCTAAAAATAAAACCTCTGATTTTTCCCGAGCAATATCAATTTACAGATGAATTTCCCTGTGTGGATTAATAAAGTGGCAACCTAACTACACCTAACATTTTGTATATACAGATAAAAGATGCCTTGTGCAAAGAATGATTGGACCTCTGAAGAAAAAAAGGTTTTGTAATGCTAAATAACTAAATCAGAAATAAGGTCCTTGTAATTATTATATTTTTTTGCAAGGAACACTAGTCAGTCTACTGCTGCCTCTGTATGATTGAAGCCTTTTGTATGAAGAGATTTGAACTAAAATGCTGTAGCCAGCTAGATCCATCAGAGCCATCACCATGCCTTCGTCCATTTATTGTAAGACAAACAATGCAAACAAGGATGCTAAGCTAAAGAACAAAAAAGCTAGCTGCACGTAGCTTCCAACTTTGTCAACACCCATTTAGAGTGTTGAACTGATACCAGTACAGAGTTGTAGAGCATAGAATCCATGCCCCGCTGCATATGTGAATGTCCGTGCTTCCCATGAACTACAGGAGCTCAGGGAAGCAGTGGAGGTTCCACCCAAGTTGAGGTGAAAATACATTTTCATTTTTAAACATTGTCCTAAAAGGTATATTCAAATTAATTTATCAGAGAGCCCAGTTCTAGTGGACAGACAGTCTTTAAAAGGTGGCAGGTGGGTGTGTTTGTGTGTCTGTGGTAATATTTGCTTATGTCTTTTAGAATAGGGTGTGCTGTAAACTTGTTTTAGCTGTCCCATTTTCTAAGCCAAGTTCCCACCCAAGGGCCGGGTTCCCAGCCCTCTGGCCTCCACATCTGATCAGATGTGGAGGCCAACATTATAGCTGCAGCAGAGGAACACACAGAACAACACCAGAGGCTGAACGAGAGTGAGAGAACCATCTAGCAAAAGAAGATGTGTATATGTAGAGTAGAAAGAGAGAAGAGGCCTTCGAAAAACAACAGCTATTCTCCTTGCTGTCCCCTTCCTCCTTCCCTCGATGACACTGTGGTTTTCCCCTGGCTGCTGCCAGATCTCTTTCTTTCTCTTTTTCACCCTCTCACTTTCCCTCTCTCTCTCTGCTAGTCTCTCAGGATCATGATGACTGGGCTGTTTGTGTGACGCTGGAGATTAGAGGGCTAATGTTGTGTGTAGACACACACTTGCTCACAAAGACAGAAAGACAGACAGTTACTCTTTCACCCACAAACTAGGTTGAACTCACACACAATAGAACACCTCGGCAGGCCTCATTCGGTCCATGTTTGGGCAGAGCTTCAGTCTCTCTCCCTCTGTTGGACATGGACTGGTGCTCGCTGCTAGACTGGCTTTATGGGAGACCCAGATAGGGCTAACCTTTGCCCTGCCAGTCAGAAGAGCTTCTGGGTTATCATGCCCAGGGTGGTTATCTGTAGACGGGCCTGTTCTAGACAGCTGGGGTGTTCTTCAAAGTGACTTGAGAGCAGCTTTTATGCCCCGCTAGGCTATTCTGGAATCAACGGCTGCAGTAATGACCGTCTTTCTGATTTCTCTCCTTCCATCCTCACCGTAATCTCGATTCTGCCTGGCTTTGTGCACGTACATGGATTAATGCCCCCCCCCCCCCCCCCCCCCCCCCCCCCTGCAAACACACACATACACTTTTTTGCAGTCTTGTAGTAGCTATCCATGATTCCCTATCTTTCCCCTGCCTCGCCTCTGGCTGTCCCCTTTCCTAGCCCCAGCCAGCCACAGAGATGTGACCTTGGTTTTAAGTAGCCCTGATCACACTCTTCTCTCTCCCTCCTGTCTCTGTGCTCTGCTCTCTGCCCTCTCTGCTAGTAAGCCTACACCACTCCTGGGATGGTGTGACCTTGTTCTTCACCACTTGGTATGTCTGCATGCCACTCTACCCCCACTGTCTTTCTCTCTGAAACACACACACACTGTTAGGCTAACCAGTTTGTTGTTACTGTGAGTGGCAATAGGGCCTGGTCTTCTGCTGGAGGTGCAAATGTAGCAATATCCTTCCCCAAGCTCTCTGCTCGAACACAGGGTAATGACTTGTCACTGTCCAGCCTTGCAGGTCCACCCAGCAACTTGTTAGCTCAGCCCAGCAAAAGCTCTCATGGAATCCCTCAGATTTGGAGTGCCTCTGATCTATATTGAGATTGACAGACATCAATGTTTGCATAATTAATTAATTGGTAGCTTGCTGTTTGTTTCTTTTTCTGTGTGTGCCTGTGTGTGTGCACCTTTCCCTGTATTTGCTTGGGTGAAAAGCGTATGGTATTTATGGCTTGAGGCGGAGTGGGCACGAACACACACACACACACACACACACAGGCAGGGATTGGCAGGTCTGGACTTCTCCACATCCAGGTGTTCCTCAATAAGTGGGCACACAGAGACAGCGGAGCGTTTGTGTGTCTGTGTGTGCACATGTATTCATGTAAAAGGCAGATTGCTCTGCCTCTTAACGTATGGGTGTGTGTGCCCCCTCTGTTTCAGCCTGATTCCTTTCAGCTGTCCAACTGGCTGGAACCGAGGCTAGGCCCAGGCTTGTATAACGAGCACAACTTGGTTTTGAAATAGCCGCTGTATCCTCACGTTGTCTCCGATCTCTCTCTCTCCTCTCTTTCTTGCCATTTCTTTCTCCTCTCCTTTCCCTCTCATCCCATTCTCGGCCTGCTAGAACAGCTGATCGTCAAGGCAGACAGCTCCATAGTTGTTAGCCTGCTGCGGCTAGGTTGACTTGTATCAACGACCTTTAGAAGTCAGAAAGAAATATGGTTGTCATGCATTTTTCATGAAATTAAATTCACTGCCAATTGTGCTGTGAACCTGGCCGCCTTTGTTTTCTGGCCCACGTTTGAACCTGCCCTTGTTTATTGGGTCACCCTTATTGTTGAACCCTTAGTGTGCAAATTGTGACGCCACGGTGAGTGTGTTCGCCTGTGCTCTCTGACAGAGCGAGGCCCGAGCCAGAATCCAACCAGGAGAACAGACGAGGTAGCAGATGGGTCTGCCTGGACTTAACCCTCCTGCCCAGTTTGTCTGGGGCCAGACACAGGAAGGCCATTGTCTTTGCGACTACTCTAGGCCAAGCCCTGACAGTCAGCCTGCCTCTCAAAATCATTCTAGGTGAAAGGGATTGTATGGAGGAGAAGTGTTGTTGAACTGGACCATGTTCAGGTCAGTGTGTACTAGTGTTGTCACGGTACCAACATTTCAGTTGTCGTTACCAATACCTTTGAAATTTCACGGCACTCTATACCATTTTCGATACCAAAGCTAAGCTAAAATAGGTTACTGAACAACTCTGATTTGTTGAGAAGAGAAAGTAGAGAAGAATTTAGAGAAAGTAGTTGACCCTCCAGTACATTAAGACTCAGTATGACTGGATAGGACTCGACTGAATGTTGAAGATGCCGAGGACTTCATTGCACATGTATAGCTTTGCAGCAAAGTTCATAGCATATAGTTCAGTACAGGTGTTGCACAGGACATGTTTACCTAAACTAAATCCGGTTGTTGAGTTCCTTCATGGTTTTGTATATCAAGAGTAGTGTTGTTACAGTACAAACATTTCGGTTGTCTGTACCAATACCAGTCAGGGTTTCCCGTAGAAAATGTGTTAAGGTGGTAGGGTGTGCCGACACACCGGGTGGGGGGTGGGGGGGTAGTAGTTTGTGCGATAGACTAATGCGTTCAGCAGAGAAGGGTGACTGGCATTGGTCACGGTTTGGAATGGAAGGGAGAAAAGAGAGGACAATGGCGGATATCGCTATAAAAAAATAAAAAGCCTTTCGTTTGCCCCAGTATTGCATTTGCAGTATGCTGCAGACCATAAAAGACATGAAAGTTAATGTTTGCAAATTGTTTTATAATGATAGATGTTCTCATTGTCATCTGCCTCACACCCAAAGTATTTCCATACGTGGCTCTTCCACTTTTCTTGTTGACGACTTCGACCTGTGGAGACCCTACAGCATTAACTACTTGTCCAGTGTTGCCATTTTATGACAAATCTAGCGACTATTAGCCACTAGCGACTTCTGGTGAAATGTATTTTACACTATGCGTTATTTACGAAATTCTGATATCCTACAGTTTTGTTTGTTTGAGTACCGACTTGGTACCGGAGTACAGGGTTTTGTGACAACACTAGTGTGTACTGTGTTCAGGCCAGGTCAGCATGGAGGGTGTTCAGGCCAGTGTAACCAGCATATTTAGCTCCTCATGCAGATCTGGCCCCCGGGGTGCAGCTCCAATGTTAATAGCTAATCAATGGCTGCTGAGTAAACTTTCTGAAACGTTCCCTTCCGAGCCCAGCGTTGTATAGTAGAGGAGGGGGTGTGTCTCTCTGTAGTCAATAGTAACTCTGTGGAAGGCTAATTGATGAGGAAGCAGGCTTGCTAGTGACCTGTGTGTGTGTAAGAAGCCGGGTTTATATTTAACTGTTTTAGTGACCGCGTTCATGCAGTAAGTAGCAGCTAGGGATGAATACATATCTTAGCTCTTGATGACCAAGCTTGATTTACTACCTTGAGACAAGCAGAAAAACATTTCTCCATTAGGAAGGTTTCAGGTTTAACACTCCTGCCTCATTCAGGTTCTGAGGCTGGCTAATTCAGATATGATCTCATCCCCTTCCTCTTTCTTATCCTCTCGCTCCCTCCCCCCTTCCCCTCCTTTTGAAATGTTAGCCACAGTCTATAATGTCATCTGTCCCGACTTTGTAACAAAAACGGTTGCTGTGGCCCTGCCCCCTCCCTGGCCTATGAGGTGGCTGAATGGTCAGGGGAGTGGTTCATCAGGGCCAGGCCTCATTGTTAGCAGGGACAGACACAAAGCTGGGGGTCTATAGTCCGGGGGGTGGGGTTCGCCAGGCATTCCCTGGCCTGACCCCCTGGCTTATCTGAAAAGAGATCCAGGCCAGTTAGGCCAGGGTCAGGCTGCACTCAACTCTTCCCTACTCTGTTTTGGTCACTCGCTGGGTAAATGACTTTCCTTCTCCCGCTCTCCCCAATGCCCTTATGGTCAGCTCTGCTGACCTGTGGTGGAGCTTTCAGTGACAGCCGTACGCACTCCAGCCTCTCCTCGTCCTCCGGCTCTGCCTGCCTGAGAGGCCGGGCCTCAACTCACTTTCTGTGAGCCAGAGTTCTCTGACCAAGGACGTTTAGATGAGCAAATGCATGAGTGAGAGGAATGACTGGGGGTTAGGGGTGGGCGGTATACCAGTATGAACGCGAATACCGGTATGGCTTGGTGCCATGATATGGATTTTGCCATATCATGGATATCACGATATATTAATAAATGTATTAAGTAAAGTGTTTCTGTTTGGTATAAAATATAAGTCAAGTGATACAGCCTAGTGGGCTAGTTCAAATTTGTGTCTTTTACTAAAAAAACATTTAAGCATGGATGCTGCACGCATTGTGCCAGCCAATGAAAGTCAACAAACAAGCTAGTGCAACTCCAGAGGAAGCAAACATTCATTGGAGTAAACTGCTTTTGCTGGCAAGTGTAAGCTACCGTTAATGATGTCTGAAAATAACGCCAGTGGGGTTGATTTGCCGGACGAAGATGAATTGATATAAAAAAGGGGGCCTTTTCTGTTGTTTGGAAATGGTTTGGTTTCAAGTTATCCGACATCAACCAACAAACAGTAGCCTACTCTGTAAGTTGTGTCGTTGAATTGTGCTAGCCAAATATGGAAACACTAGTAATCTTTTTCACCACCTGAAAGCCATGCATGTGTGCGAATAGGAACAATCTACCAGAACGCAAAATCAAATGCCAGGTTGGTTAGAATTGTGAAATGTTTATTGTAGGCCAACAGAATCTAGTATTCAGCCATGTAATAATTGTTTATAGCTAACTCACTACAAATATTTAAGAGTTTTCTTGCGATCCCATAAATGTAGGCTACTGTTGAACGCTAAAGTCGCTCTTCCGTCATGCGTTACGATAATTAGTTACCCAATCCAAATCCGTCCGAGTGTGGTAGATTAGCCGCTGCGGTGCGGATTGCATTGTCCTGACATTTTAAGAATAACTAAAATATCGTGATATATACCGTTACCGTCAGTGCTTACGAATTATACCATGATAAACATTTTATCCAGTCCACTATCTGTGGGTTAGGGGCAGGGATGGAAATTAGCACCCACCACCAGCCAAATGCGGGTGATTTTGTGTTGTGGCGGGTAAACTCGTTTCACCTACCGGCCACCGTGGCGGGTAAATACAATTATTACACGGCTGTTCTTAATGCTGTAGAATGCCCCATTCACTTGAATGTGGCCTCCCAACGTTCTGCAGTCAATTATTATTCGATAACAGACCGTTGCTATGTATAACTGACCGCTGTCAAGAGAAGTGGCCTTTTTGCCTCGGATTCACGTCTTTCGTAGCACTCCGCAAGTAGTCCGGTAACTTTTCAACTCCAGCGTACTCCGTAGCTTAGCGACGTCAGCTAACGTCTATGAAGTTCAACGTCTTTGGCGAACTATGTCTCTGCTGATCAACACTACGAATGGTAACATATAAATTGTAATAAGACACACTGTGTTAATTTTTTTTTTTTTGGCAAGTAGCCGTGTAATAAGCGGGATAATGTATAGAACGCCGTTGTCATTATCGGGAAAATAAGCCCCTTCAGAGCGAAGCTACACCCCTCCGCTTCGCGTTGGGGTGCTGTTCTCCCTGTCGTGGAAGAAGAAAGCTCAGGAAAGCACCTCTGAAACTTCAGAATCTGATTCTGATGAGCAGGAGTAAACTGTACTGGGATTGGGGAGGATGGGTGGAGGAATGTTAGTTTGTTGTTTAATCTGCCCTACTCATTTAATGAAATGTATATCAGTTCGTGGTTTGTGTATGTATAAAAGAGAAAGTGTCAGTGTTTCATTGAGACTGAGATTAAATAAACTGCTTAAGTATTGTAGATGTTGTAGTATTAATTTTCACATGCAGTTACACATTGTCGGTTAAAAACAAGAAAGTGGCTGGTAAAAACATTGAGTGGCTGGTAGATTTTGAAATCCACCGGCCAAAAAATGTAATTTCCATCCCTGGTTAGGGGGCTTTGTTGATGGTAGCCCCCACCAGAAGGCTGTCTCTGAGGGCTGCATGCCAGGAACAGGACCAGGGCTAGGGGTGTGTTTGCTGGGCTGGACCTGCTCCACTGGGCCTCACAGCAATCTCTTGAACTACAAACAGCCGGAATAGCATAGCATTTGTGTGTGGTTGTATGTTTGTGGTTGTGTGTCTGAGATGTAGATACAGTTTTGTTGGAAGGATGATGATGATGATGATGATGATGATGATGATGATGATGATGATGATGATGGAGTCTAACAACTCAAAATGTTCGTGATTCTGGCCAACTTGGAAGTACTAGAGGCTCACGTCAGCAGTGCTCCGTATCTGTGGCTCTATTTGGTCCCCAACTTCTCTCTCAGCTGGTGTTATTTCTTCTGAAATGTCTGTTACCTCCCAGAGCGCAGAGTTTACCCAGCTCCTCCTCTCCTCTGCTGTTTATCAGGAAAACACTAGCCACTCAGGAGTGACTCACCACCCTCTCTCTGGCTCACTCTGGATAGATTCAAGACCAAAATAGAACACACTAATTATCATATATTTCATTTCACATTTGTGTTGCTCCCCCCCTTCTCTGTCAATTTCTATCTTTCTCTCTCCCTCTCTCTTTTCCTCTTTCTTGTGATGCTCTGTATTTAAAGGTGTGTGTGTGTGGCGAAGGTGCCGTGGACGAGCTAACCTCTGAAGCCAACCTCCAGTTTTGCTACCCTGCTCGATCCTCTGTTTTAAAGTTCCATTCAAGACTTCTGAAGTTGTTCATATTCCTACAGTTCTTTCTTTCTCTCTCTCTCTTCGTCCCTCCCTCCCCCCATCTCCTTCTCCCCCTCTCCCCTGGGTTGTGGTATTATCTCTGACTGCTAGAACTCCATTACCTACCCAGCAGCCCTCAGCCTTTAGTCTCAGCCCCAGCTAATACAATGTTCCATTAGATTGCATCAGCTAGATTTATAGCAAGACCCTCCCCCACCCCCATCTCTCTCTCCCCCCATCTCTCTCCCGTATTGTGATATGTGGCGAGCATTATAAGAAGGACTGTAGTTCACTGTCCTACACGGCTCCGGCTTAAATCAGGTGACTGGGCCTGGCGTTGCTTGTTGACGTCAGTGTCCCTCCTTCCTCCTCCTCTCTCTCGGCCCTAGTAGAAAGCTGTCTGAGGGCCAGTATCTGCAGCTCTGTTCTCAGGGGACTGGAGACAGGCTCAGGGGAGTTCAGACTGAGGCCAGTCAGAGCGCTTGCACAAACGCACACACACACACAGATCCACTAACACTGCTGTGGTTCTCTATCCCCTGTGGGCTCCACCAGAGGGTTGTGCATGCATAAATAACACTGTTACGCCAAACTGCAGCATTCAGAGAAAGTAGTCGACCCTCCAGTACATTAAGACTTAGTATGACTGGATAGGACTCGACTGAATGTTGAAGATGCATGTCCCCATGGAGTTCATTGCACATGTATAGCTTCGCAGCAAAGTTCATAGCAGAGGTGTTGTACAGGATATGTTTACTTGATCTACATCCGGTTGTTGAGTTCCTCCATGGTTTTGTGTATTAAGAATAGTTTTGTCACGGTACCAAAATGTCAGTAGTCAGTACCAATAGCAGTGAAATTTCACGGTACTCAATACCATTTTCGATACCAAAGCAAAAAACAAAAATAGGTTACTGAACAACTGTCATAACTCTTGTAACAGTCACCTACAATATCTAAGATTGTAGCATTATTATAACATCAGATCATTAAAAAAATTTTTGGGAAGACTGTGGAGTGTAGACATTAAGCGAACTCAGCAGATGACTTACAGATCATTTGTACAGCTAAAAAATATAAATCTTGACTTAATTTATAAGAAATAGAAAGAGTTGATTCAACACGCTTCATAGGGCCCTTTACAGGCATGCAAACTCCTCATTTTTAAGTGAGACTCACCTTTTTGAAACCAAAATGGGTAACCTACAGGGTTTACAGACCCATCTTGGATCATCTAGTAGAAACAATTTTAATACAATATAAAAAATGATGTTTATTGCATGTGTGTGTTAGCTTGTTGTAAGTGATGCTTTTGACTTGTTTTTGAAAGTAGTTCAACACAGGTAATCCCGTTTGTTTAATTGTTTTTTATGATGTATGCTATATAAAATTTTTCTTTATGGTTAAAAGAACATGACATTGTTTACAAGAGCACTGATTCTACATAGATCTAGCCTCTTAATTTTGCTCTGAAAGTGCACCAGATTCATGCGTTTAACTAATGTTAATGTAATACATTTTGTTCCGGGGGAGCATGCCCCTAGAGGGTCGGGGGTTCGCCGTATCCTTCTCACCTTTTTCACCCCTGACTTGTTTGCATGCCTGTCTTTACATTGTGGTCACACTACAAGCACAAAACTTACACTTGTTTCCCCCAGGAGTTTCTCAGGGGGGTGTGGTAGACCTAAATTTTGCCTCCCATTCATTTTCAATGGAAGGCCTCGCAAAGCAGTGTGAGATACCTATCAACGCGAACAGGTAGCCTAGCAAGAGAAGCAAACCCTATTATATGTGTTTATCAGGGCACTTATGGACGAGCAACGTCAGTATGTTGCCAGTGAAAACTAAACTACCGTATTTTACGGAAAATAAGCTGCATCGTGTATAAGCCGCACCCCCCCCAGAATGAGCACTTTGTGTTTGTAAATCAGAGTATAAGCCGCACTGGAGTACAAGCCGCACTTTTTAAGCAAACAATGTTACTGTTGCGTGGCCCAATGCTGACAAATGATCACTTGCACATTCATGCTATGGCTGCGGACAGCTTGGATAGCGATCTAACTAGACAACATTCCCAATCAGGGTGAACACTCAAATTATTTAAACTATAGACCATATGCCATAGGCATTACACATATCAAAACAGAACGAAAACAGCAATAGAACTCCAAACAATGCTTATTTAACTAAGCTAATGCCCTTAACTTAATAGCTTTTCAGCTTGCCGCAGGGCATTCTTGGTACCAAGAGCAATGCACGAGTATAGGCGATCTTACAGCATTGTGTAACACACTTCGGTTGTGGATAGTATGTCCAGAAATAAATCCAAGTCACTCATTTAGTGGCAGAATCCATTGTTATGTCTACAAAATTATTTAGATATATTATAAGGTTAGCTAGCTTGCAAATCCTGAGGATAGCCTACTGTAGCAGACCTTTCTATATGACAACGGACAAGGGTGTTTTGTCCCTCGCGAGTTGCCGTAGGCTTGATGCTAAAAACATTACGTGAAATCAGTGAGGGCTGTTCGAATGGCAATGTCAAGAAGAGCAGTGGTAAAATACAAGTTATGAAAAGAGACCGCGTCCGTGTCTTATTGTCCATACGATCATATACAATTATATCTAAAACGAACTTACAAAGAGCTCGGTTAGACTACCAAAGTTGAATTAGTAATGTTGTTAGCGATGCTAGCGTTATTTTGCTAGCTAGCCTATAACATTTCACTCGGTTTGCAGCTGTTTGTTTAACTGAAATTATTATGAAATGTTATGTTCTACTAGCCATTTGCCTATTTTAGCAAGTCACTGTATTTCCAAGCCCTGATAGTGTAACTGGGAAAACAGTAAATAATTCCTCTTTCAAGTAATAAGCCCGCGTTCAAGTGTTGAGCATAAAATTAGCTGCACGGTCAATAGAGATCTTGAGAGAAGCCACTTTTTTGTTCTAAAACCGGACTATAAGCCGCTTCTAAATATAAGCCGCACAAAGCACAAGAAAACTGTAAAATCGTAGTACAAGCCGCGGCTTATTTTCCGTAAAATACGGTAGCTAGCATAACACGGCTAGCACAGTATATGCACAGAGGTAAATGCTATTCCCAGAACCACACCACTCGCGATGACGAATAGGCGAATTCACGCAAATGTACTCGCTGCCAGTGGATTTCGTCTACTCATCAACAGGCAATCAGTTGTAAATAACAAGGGCAATGTTGTGCAAATGTTCGTAAATGAATTGAACAGTTTTGAGGCGACAAGCAAGAAGCGAATTGCCTGTGTGAAAACAGCTTTATATCGCACGTCCGTTTTATTTAAACATTTTTAGATATAGGCTAATTATATATATTTTGTAATTCTTTTAGGGGGGCGGGAGGTCGCGGGCCGCCCCTCCAAAACAATGGTAGGGGAAACAATGGTAAATATACATCCCAAACTTCAAAACACAAATTTCACATTTCATAAATGTGTTAACCCTGTTGTGCACTCTCCTTTCGTATGCCCCAGTTTAGGTATTGCATTTGCAGTATGCTGCAAATCATAAAGGACATGAACGGTGATGTTTGCAAATTGGTTTCTAATGATCGACGATGTTCTCATTGTCATCTGCCTCACACCCAAGTATTTCCATACGTGGGTTTTCCGCTTATCTTGTCGACAACTTTTAGTGGAGACCCTACAGCATTAGCTGCATGTCCAGTGTTGCCAATTTAACTATTTAGATTTAGCAACTTTTTCCACTTTCCCTAGTGACAAAATCCAGCGACTTTTCAGAGAGCCCTGGCTACTTCTGGAGAGATTATTTTTGCCAACTATGCTTGTCAGCGTCCGACTGCATGGGTACTGGTACTTGGTACTACCGTGGCTTCAGAAAGAATGTCTTTTTTGTTTGAGTACCAACTTGGTACCAGAGTACCATTTCTTGTGACAACACAAATCATGAGTGTTGATCCATGTTGTCCTTGTGGCCAGAAAACACATGTCTCTCTGGGTGTTTCCAGCACTGTGTCCTGCTGTAAACTGGTGCAGCGTTGGCTCCTCCAGAGGTGTTTGACCTGCCACCGTGGCCTCACTTGCCAAGCCCCGCCCCTTAGAATGGAGGAGAGAGATGCTATTATAGAGCTTAATACAGTTCACTTATCTCCTTCTTTCTCTCTGTTTCCCTGTGTATTTCTATATGGCTCTAACCTATTTACTGAAGCTCTGGTGTAGCATGTATTTATATCCCCCGCCCTGGCTCTTTGGAGATGCGTGGAGTTTGTGTGTTCAGTCGTTTGCATGTGCTACTGTGTTTTCATCTCTTTAGTAACAGGTTCAAGATAGATCTTCCATGCTCCTATTTCCGCTCGCTCGCTCTCTCTCTCGCTCCTCCCCCGCTTCAAGCTCCCCCAATGGGTTAACCCGGTAGGCGTTACCATAGCAACTGCCTGGTGGCCGGCCCCAGTAATAGAGCTTGCGCTGCTCGGTGTGGTACGTGACAAGGAATGAGATGCGGCGGATCTGCTGTTCACCTGACCCGCAGTGACACACACACACACAGCGGCAGAACAGGCCTCTCCTGAGCCTTGGCAAGATAATTTACATTTAGTCATTTAGCAGACGCTCTTATCCAGAGCGACTTACAGTAAGTACGGGGACATTCCCCCGAGGCAAGTAGGGTGAAGTGCCTTGCCCAAGGACACAACGTCAGTTTGCATGACCGGGAATCGAACTGGCAACCTTCGGATTACTAGCCCGATTCCCTCACCGCTCAGCCAACTGACTCCCTTAATCTAGTAAAGCTTCCCAGTAGTATGCAGGCCCACCTGTTACAGCATTCTAGTCCCCCTCCCAATCACTACTAATGTATTACAGAGACAGGATATGGTATGTGTGGGTCCTGTCTCATTGGATTGAGGGTGTGTGGTGGATGTGTGACATGTTCAGGCCCAGGGTGGTACTGGTACTGGTGATCAGGCAGGATGTGGACTAGAGGATAGGGATATGAGGTCGGGTCGGCAAGTGGTGGGGGTTTCTATGTGTTTTGGACTGGCTGGTGACGGGGACGGGGGGAGACGGGACAGGGGCGGGGTAAAACCTGACCTCAGGTCCTTCCACACAAGTAGCGTCTGCTCATTGGCCTGTTTACCTCCTCACAGCACAGACCTAACACGTAAGACTCAGACATAGAGAAAGGAAAAGGGAGAAAATGAGTGATTTAACAGTGTTTGGTGTGATTATGAGCCTAGTGATGTTATGCAGAATCTCCCACTTCCTGCTCTGGCTTACGGGTACATTGGTGCACCACACGCATTCGCCTCATGGTGTTATTCTGCACAGGGAGAATGTTTCAAATGCCAGTCATAGGCACATGCGCTCTTTCTCTCTATCATCTTTTCTAATGTATGTGCTCTCCTTCCCTCTCTTTCTTCCTACTTTCTCTTCTGTGTTTGTCTCCCTTGCTTTGCTCCTCTGTTCTCCTTGAGCAGGCATCGCAGAGTAATGTGTTGTTGCTATGCCCAAGCCGTGCTAGGCTTAACTGAGCCTGGTCTCTTCGTGTCTGTGAGATGGCGTGGCGTATGACCCAGCACGTGAGAGCTACTTCCACAAAGGGGAAGAGAGGGAGAGAGAGAGAGAGAACGGGAAAGGGAGGAAGAGAGGGGTGGATAAACAGAGGGGAGAGAAAGAGAGGTGTGAGTTTATGGAGAGGTCTGATTTACAGCTCGGCTATTCACACCATCCCCAGCAGTCCCCATCCTCCTCTTCACTTGCTTTCTCAATGACCCCCCCCCCCTCCTTATCTCTCCTTTCAGCCCTGCCTGCCCCTATTTCTCTCCCCTCCTTCTTTCTTGCGAGCAGCACCCACCTCCCCCTGGCAAGCCATGAGAGATGAGCCATCTGAAGGGGAGGGGGGGTGGAGCCAGGCCTGGGCATTGACAGAGTAGTGAGACTCAGCGGGGGGGGGGGGGGGGGGGGGGAGCTTAAATATAGAGCTGCTTTGGAGCAGTGATGATGTCACAGGTCCAAGAAGAGAATAAAAGAGGAGGACTGCAGAGCTGTGAAGCCTGGCCAGCCAGGCAATTAAGAAGTAAGCCTTGGCCTGCTACTCTGAGACAGATACGCCATAAGACGCGTTGAAGGTGTTTATTGGTCGTCAGCTCGTACAGCTTGTATTGAAAGATACGGTTTTTAGAAGCATTTTGTTTTTGTGGATTCTTCCAGTCGAACTGCTAATGAAACGGTACCTCACCAACACCCCCTCAGTCATCCCATAATAACTTAGCACACCCCTTTCTTCTCTGAGCATCGCAGCTCTGACTACTAGCTGAGCGTGCCTTCCTGGACCTTGTATGCTTGTCTATGTCAGTAAGTATGTCCGCATATGTGTGAGTTTTGTGGCCCGGTCATGTTGTGCTTGCGTACAGGGACTTGACTTTGGAGTGATGCAAAACCAGACATGGTGCTGTTCCCTGTTCAAGGGCAAACATGGTAGAGGAGGAGGAGAAAGTTACCAGAGCTCCGGCACCTGTCGGCCAAAAGTCCCATCTTTCCCTCCTGGGGATCTGGGATCACGTGTGCATAGTCACAGCGTAACTGATTGCCATGTGTTTGAGTGTGTGTCTGTGTTATGGAGAGAGTGCTGTGTGGCAGAGAGTGAGAGGGGGGGGAAGAAACAAAACAAAACCCGGCATTACAGTCATGTGATAGGAGAGTGGGCTGTAGCCTGACGCCTTGCCCTAGTTTTGCACTCACAGGCCTGTTGGAACACACAGCCCAATGAAGACAGGGAATATTTTATGCAAGCATCCCTCTCAGTAAAGGCTCATGTGTTTCCAACCAAAGCTTCCGTCAGGACCGGTTGCTTTGAGGCCAGCCTTTAACAGGGATGCGGTTGCCACATTAGAGACCAGTTCTTCATATTGGACTTTGGGGGGGATGGAGTCTTACGTACAGAAGGTACTGGATCTCGTGCTGTATAAAGGGGTCTGATGTGTGGTAAACATATACCATGTCAAATCTTGCTTCTCCCAATAGAGAGGGTGTAGGCTAGACTGTGTTTGTTTGTGCATGTCATGTTACAAGGATAGAGTATGAATTTAATAAGGAGCTCTTGTTAGATTATTTTTGTAGAAGAATCCAATCTGGATTTTAGATCCAGATTGGATGTTTTAGATGGCTAGATGTTTACACAAGTGAGAGCCAAATGGAAATGAAGGAGAAGATACTCTTAACCACTCCTGTTGTGTTGGTAAATATAGCGTCTATAAAAGTATAAAGCTGTCCTTTATGACCAGTCTTTGTCTCTGTCGTCTCTGTCTCTCTCTGTTTCTGGTTCACAGCACTTAATTATTTTTACTCCCTCTTTCCCTCCCCTCTCACCTAGCAACCAGTCCAACATCTTGGCCTGAGTGCAGTATGAGAGATAAAAATGGACCGTTATCAACACTTTCTTTTTATTTATTCTTTAAATCTTATTTGAGGCCTTATTATAATGCAATCTCATGGACATGACTCATGCATCAACATGTAGTTTTGTTTGGTTGGGACTTCCAGTCAAAAAGTTTGGCAAAAAATGGCGCCGATGATGGCTGCCTTGGTTGCGAGGTGCTCTCTGTTTTGTCTTGTTTTGTCTGTTAATTCAGTGTTCTGCCAAGATTTCCGGGGTTCTCTAACAAGAGAAGTACTTCTGAACATCAGGACTACATCTCCTGTGGATTTATTTCCCACTTTTCTGCTTCCAGCGGCAGATTTAGTGGGAATTCTAGCCAGTGCCGCGCTAGGCTTTGCCCATACAGTGAAACGCCGAAGAAGGGAAAAGCGAGCGGGAGCGCTAGTTCGGCTACGCAGACGTGGAATCCGAACAGTGCTTCCAAGTTTTTTCCTCTCCAACGCACTGTGCAATATAATGGACAAACTTCAGCTAATGATGGTGAAAAACATAGACTTTCTTTCATTTTCGGTTTTGTGCTTCACGGAGACATGGCTGTGAGATTTGATCCCGGACACTGCATTACATCTGGCAGGCTACAACTCGTGAGAGCTGACACTGCACTCTCCGGCAAAACCAAAGGCGGTGGTATTTGTTTCTACATCAACAGTGGCTGGTGTGTAGATGTGACAGTGATTCTGCAACATTGTTCTCCGGATCTGGAATCATTTTTTATAAACTGTAAACCTTTTTACTCGCCACGAATTTGCGTCACTCATTTTGGTCGGAGTTTACATGGCACCGGGTCCACAGGTTAAAGAGGCCCAACGCATGCTCGCCGACCAGATTCTGAGTGTGGAGCGAGCAAACTCGGATTCCCTTGTTATTGTACTCTGCGACTTTAACAAAGGTAATCTCAGCCACGAACTCCCTAAATACAGACAATTCATCAAATGCCCAACAGAACAGAACACTGGATCACTGCTACACTACAGTCAGTAGAGCCTACCACGCCGTCCCTCGTGCAGCACTGGGTCACTCTGACCATACCATTGTCCATCTGATTCCTGCATACAGGCAGAAATTAAAGCTCTGTAAACCTGTTGTGAGGACATCAAAACAGTGGACCAGTGAGGCTATGGAGGATCTGTGGGCATGCTTGGACTGTACTGACAGGTATATGTTCACGACTGCTACCAATAGTCTGGATGAACTCACAGATGCTGTGACATCATACATCAGCTTCTGTGAGGACTGCTGTATTCCAACACGCACCAGGGTGAACTTCAACAACGACAAGCCCTGGTTCTCAGCAGAGCACAGAAGGTTGAGGTCAGAGAAGGAGGAAGCATTTAGGAGTGGGGATAGAGACAGATTCAAGGAGTCGAAGAACAGGTTTAGCAAGGCGGTGAGAGAGGCTAAACGACTGTACTCAGAGACTGAAGCGTCAGTTCTCTGCTAACGACTCTACTTCTGTCTGGAGAGGGGCAGATTACCAACTACAAGCCCAGAGCCCCCCACTCCACTAACGACTCCCGCCTGGCCAACGACCTGAATGAGTTCTACTGTAGATTTGAAAGACAATTGGACAGTCCTGAACTACCCCTTCCCACCCATGAGGCCTCCTCCCTCACCCCCTCTACAGTGACGACTCTCTCCATTCAGGAGGGTGAAGTTAACAGACTTTTCAAGAGGCAGAACCCCCTCAAAGCAGCTGGGCCGGACTCTGTCTCTCCTGCCACCCTCAAGCACTGCGCTGACCAGCTGTCTCCGGTGTTCACCTACATCTTTAACACCTCCCTGGAGACATGCTATGTGCCAGCCTGTCTCAAGTCCTCCACCATCATCCCTGTGCCCAAAAAGACAAGGCCAACAGGACTCGAGGACTACAGACCCGTCGCCCTGACCTCTGTGGTAATTAAGTTTTTTGAGCGCCTTTTGCTGGCACACCTCAAATCCATCACAGACCCTTTCCTGGACCCACTGCAGTTTGCCTACAGAGCCAACAGATCTGTGGATGATGCCGTTAACTTGGCCCTCCACTTCACCCTACAGCACCTGGATTCCCCAGCATCCTATGCCAGGATCCTGTTTGTGGACTTCAGCTCTGCCTTCAAAACCATCATCCCCACCCTGCTTCAGGACAAGCTCTCTCAGCTGAACGTGCCCGACTCCACCTGCAGGTGGATCACAGACTTCCTGTCTGACAGGAAGCAGTGCATTAAGCTGGGAACATAAGTCTCTGACTCCTGGTCCATCAGCACCGGATTTCCTCAGGGCTGCGTCCTTTCCCCTCTGCTCTTCTCCCTGTACACCAACAGCTGCACCTCCAGTCATCCGTCTGTTAAACTTCTGAAGTTTGCGGACGACACCACCCTCATTGGGCCTGAGGCGTGCGAGGACGATTGTGGCCGACCCCTCCCACCCTGGTCACTCCCTGTTCCAGCTACTCCCCTCTGGCAGAAGGATGCGGTCCATCAGGAACAAAACCTCACACCATAAGAACAGTTTCTTTCCATCTGCTACTGGCCTCTTCAACAAGGCCAAGGACTCCCATTGACATTCATTCTCTTATTTAACTATTATAAGTCCATCTAATGGCAATTACAGTATGCACAAGCCACCTTACCTCAGTATCCGATTGCACATTGACCACTCACGCTGCTCATTCTTATTCTTATTTTTATATATATTTTATATTTAAATTGTTGTATTCTTAGATTGTTTAGTTCTTAGAAATAGTTAAACTTTTGTACTTTTACTCAATTTAAGATTCGTATATGTTTAGTAGGGATGCTCCGATCTGATCGGCGCCGATCCATATCGGCCAATATTCCCATTATCGGTTTTGATCTGCGTTCTCAAAACGGCCGATCAAACATGGCCGATCCGATGACATAACATCTGGAGAACTACTCAGAGACGTTTCAATAAAACGTTAGATAGGCATTTCAGGCCGCCAATGGTAAGAAATGATTCTTTAACCTTTAGATGCGTGAGTTCTAAATATTTCCGACGCTTCCACCAGAGTTTGTTTTCCAAAACGGAAGCTAGCTAGCTTTAGTTAGCTTCCGTTACCTAGCAACCTAGCATAATACTCGTAGCAATGCTACTACCTGCTAGTGTTACTTAGCCTCTAATTGTACATGTTGAAGCCATACTATAGCGTTTGTCATAGTTTTTGCCTATCGGAAAATAGTCGGTTGGAATGAACTGATAGACAAGCTGGGCTCAGCCCGTTTCCTCAGTACCCTGGATCTGACAAAGGGCTACTGGCAGGTTCCCCTGGCCGCGGAGGCCAGAGAGAAGACGGCATTCAGTACCCAAAGCGGCCACTGGCAGTACAGGGTCCTGCCTTTCGGCCTCCATGGGGCACCAGCCACGTTCCAACGACTCATGGATGAAGTCCTGCGACCCCATGGGGGCTATGCTGCAGCCTATCTGGATGATGTCGTTGTCTACTCCGTATCATGGGAGGATCACCTGGTCCACCTCCGGAAGGTCTTAGGGGCCCTACAACAGGCGGAGCTGACAGCCAACCCTAAGAAGTGCTGCTTGGGCCTGACTGAGGGGTGCTACCTGGGCTTCACCATTGGACGGGGTCTTCTTAAGCCCCAGACGAAGAAGGTACAGGCCATCCCAGAGTGGCCGAGGCCCAAAACCAAGACCCAGCTGCGAGCATTCCTGGGCTTAGCCGGGTACTATCGTCGATTCGTACCCGGGTTCTCCGCAGAAGCCGCCCCTCTCTCTGACCTTACCAAGAAGACCATGCCAGAGCAGGTCGAGTGGACGACGGACACAGAGCAAGCGTTCCAAAGGTTAAAGAGGGCCTTGACGACTGAACCAGTACTGCGTAACCCGGACTTCTCAAAGCCTTTCGTTGTCCAGACCGACGCATCGGATACTGGCCTTGGTGCGGTATTGTCACAGGAGTTTGAGGGAGAGGAACACCCTGTTCTGTTCATCAGTAAAAAGCTGACTCCTGCAGAGAGGAAGTACGCAGTGGTAGAACAAGAGGCCCTTGCCATCAAGTGGGCGGTCCAGGAACTCCGTTACTATCTACTGGGTCGCCACTTCACTTTGATCACGGATCATGCCCCATTGCAGTGGATGGCAAGGGCCAAAGACACCAACGCTCGCATCACCAGGTGGTTTCTCTCCCTCCAGGACTTCTCGTACGATGTCCGGGGCCGAACACGGCAATGCCGATGGCGTCTCCCGCCTCCACTCTCTCTGGGCCTCGTTCCTCTCTCCTGCTGGGCCCGGCTTTGCTCCTAGGGGGGGGGTATGTGACAAGGGGGCCTTGTCAGCCATGGGCCTGGCAGCCCGTTGGCCTCGTTACAGGAGCAAAGCCTCAACGAGGCACACCTGTTCCTCATCTACCTCATGCCTGGTGAGTACAAAAGGGGACAAACACGGGCAATATGTTGCTTGACATGGTTTTTGTGCTACGCAGACTCGCCGTAGGAGAGAAACAACACCAACCACATGAGCCAGGAGGGCTAAAGGAAGAGACCCTGGAAGAACAAGAAACACGCCGACGTAACTCAGTTTTGTTAATGTTTTTTTGTTTTGTACCAAAAGGTGCTATTAAAACCCTTTGGCGTACCTTCTCTCTGGGAGTCTGTCTCCGTGCTTCACAAAGGCCAATAAAGACCTCTTTCCTGCTCAAGCAGCACGAGTCTTCCTCTCCGCACCTTGTACAAGTGTAGATAGCGAGCGACTTTTCAGCACAGCAGGACATATTTTAGATGAGAAGAGGAACAGGTTGACTCCTAAAAATGCTGATATGCTTATATTTATCAAGGCAAATCTTCCAGTGATGCTGCTTAATCAGAAGTAAGGTTTGAATACTCTAGTATGCCCCCTCTCCGAGTGAGTGAGTGCGTGCGTGAAGTGAGAGAGTGAGTAAAGGATGTGAGAGTGAGTGAGTGAGACACTATACAGATATATACATGTTTTGTTTTTTTGTTTAATTGCTGACTTCCTGTGCACCTTTTATCTTTATTCTGTCTTATCTCCTCCTAAATGCAGACAAATTGACTTGAAACTGACTGATTTGAAACATATTGGATATTTGGCTATAGCCTGTTTATGTTGCAGTTAAGTTTGTATTATTCTTCCACAGGAAAGCTACTGTATAAGCTCCAAGTTCTCTTGAGAGCCTCTAGAGAGTGGAATGTTGCACATGTGATTCTATTGTTGTCATTTTTATTTAAAGATTTATATTTTTATTATTATTTTAATATTTATTATTATTTACACATTTTATAGTAAGCGAGAGAGCTTCTACACTGGAATGTTGCACGTTCCCTGCAATAGATTAGATGGTTGTCAATTCATGATACTCTCTTGTCTCGTAATTTAAATACTTAAAATACAATACCAATGTTGTTAAGAATAATTAATTTCATAAATAATGCTACACAATAAATAGAATGCTTCAAATCGACACCGTGATCGGTGATCGGTATTATCAGATCGGCAGATACTGATTTCAGTGATCGGTGATCGGCACCAAAAAACCTGATCGGAGCATCTCTAATGTTTAGTGTTTTGCACCTCCCTGCCACAGTAAATTCCGTGTTTGTACACATGGCGAATAAACCGGATTCTGATTCTGAAATCCCCAAAAACGATTGCTAATAGTTCCGTTTGAAAACTGATCGCATAGCTCTTTGGCACACAATTTATAATGTAAATACCCCACCACTGTTGGGTAGTTTGTTAACCGTAAGTCGTTTGTTAACCGTGCTAGGAGAATCTTGATTATTGGGATTCTACGACTGTTTTAATGTGAACTAAGCTGCGTCCGCAGCAGGCGCACTAACTAGATGTTAGCTTTAAAGATAAGCCAACTTTTGGCTCAGTGCTATTTGTCAATACCTCACCAACTCACTAAGATGCGACCATAGACGGCTACTAAAGAATTACATTTGCTGCCTGTTGTCTCATTTATCTTTACCTAAGTTACCCTTTTTTTCCTGAAAAACATTATTTTGGTTAGTCCATTGATGAAATAGAGTGAAGCTAGGGCAGCAGCATGCCGGCTACTATAGCGTTTACCGCTCATCGAGCTAGCCTAGTTAAGTTAGCTATATTAACTAGTAGTTTGCTTCATTGTTTATGCACATTAATGCTATTAATTGATTTGACACTTCTTGCCTCTCCCATTGACATGTTTGATGAAACATGTCAATGGGAGAATCAGGAATCAGAATCAGGACCTCCCCAAAGAAGGGAGGTCCTGATTCTAGCCTATTGTTTTTAGTAATATTTTAGCAATAATTATATAACAAGCCTACCATGATTTTCTGTTTTTGAACAAAGCATATTTTTTTTATGTGGGTTTGTTATGGTTTGTTAGAAGCCTTGAAAGAAAGGGAATTCAAATCCACCACACCTCTAACTCTACAGCACAGATGTGCAAATTATTATCATCTCTGTAGCTAATATGTTTACATTTACATTTATTCATTTAGCAGACGCTTTTATCCAAAGCGACTTCCAAGAGAGAGCTTTACAAAGTGCATAGGTCACTGATCATAACAACAAGATAGCCAAAAAACATCGCGAGTAGCCAAAACATGAAGCACACATTGTGAACAACCAAAGTAAGTGCCAAAGGGAAGAACCATAAGAGCATGTAGTTAAACAAGTTACAATTAAACAACATGAACCGCTATAAGTGCAAGTGTACCTGTGAAGAAAAAATAAAAAAATAAATAAAACAAGCAAGCAACAGTAATAAAAAGCAAGCAACAGTAATAAAAACAATATATCACAGCGAGAACAAAAATTTAAAACAGTTACCACTAACCACAAGAGCAACAAGTCTCTAAGCAAGAGTCATTGTGATCCTTGAGGAAACTAACATCGGGTCAAGCGAACCATTCCTAAGTACCGTTGTACTCCCGGAATGATGTTGATCTACTGTACGGCATGATGCATCACAAATTACTTTGTTTGTGCATCGGCAGAGTTAGGGCTGTGGTGGTCATTTGAATTTCTTTTAAGCATAATTTAATGCATAGAACAGTTTTTTATTTAGTTAATTATGGAAGACTACAGTATATATTATTTTTTAATCTGGACCATCAAAGACAAGACTATTGTATATATAAATGTTATGTTTATCATGTTTTCTTGCAATGTGGCCCACCACATTTGCCATTTATAGAACATAAAACACACACACACACTGTTTACGAACATGGTCTACTATCCACTTAGACTACTGTATAACTACTAAATGACCAAAGAATCTCCTAAGAGTATATAAATTATTCTCAGCTATTCTTGCTTCTGTGCTCTAATAGTTGCTTCCGCAGTACACGCTGTATCAAGCTTATTTTTTGTCATGTTTTTATTTATTTTTAACTGTGTGTGTCGCTGCATCCCATAGACCTGCAGTGTGGCTTGCTTGAGTAGGTTGCTAGGCAACATGCTCTAGTATTCTTAGGCTGGGCCATGATCTTTCATTTGAGAGAGAGAGAGGGAGCGAGAGAGCGAGCAGTGAGTCTCAGTGCAGGCTCGAGCCCTTTGACTTGGCATAATTAATTTCCCTCTGTCATGTAGGCACAAGAGAAACGACCTCTTACCAAGCCTGGAGTAATTAGAAAGAGGAAGAGAACAACATGAAGAGGGAGGGGATGAGGAGTCAGGGATGTGAATCTAGAAGAGGTGGTGGCTAGTGTTGTTGTGCTGAGAGCAGCAGTGAACTGGAGGAAAGGGACAATGAGGGGGAGCAGGGGAGGGAGTTTTCTAGCTGTCTGATAAGACTGGCCTGGGGGAGAGAAGTAGAAGAGAGGGAGAGCAATGTAAAAGGAGAGACAGCCAAGCTTGGCTCAGCTGGCTAGAGTGGGAAAGGGAGAGAAGCAGTGAGAGAGAGAGTGAGAGAGCTGCAGGTAGAAAGATGAGAGAGACGGTAAGAGAGAAAGAGAAAGAGAGCGATGACGATGGTAGCTGGAATGAAAAGGCTTTGTGTGCTTAATAAGAGTGCTGGCTGCGAGCCAAGGACTCTGGGTAGTGTGGGATTAGGCTGAACAATCAGGACTGCAGGATCAAAACAAGGAGGCAGAAACGCCGAGGTCACACCACTACCATCTGCCCTGCCCGCCTGCCGCAGTAAGGGGGGAGCCGGCAGGCAAGACAGGGGACGGTGGAAAATATGGTGGGGGAGGGGCAGGTCTAGGTTGGGCGGTGCAGGCTCCACAGGCAACAATTTGAGTGTGGAGGCAGGAGCTGCTCGTCTTGCTAGCTCTAGAGCTAGATAGCTCTCACTGCTCTGCTCTCTGGAGCTACGCAGCAAGATAACTCATGTTCTTTTTCTCTAGTTAGATACCTAGCTAGCTCTTACTCTCTCCGTAGCTAGCTACCAAGCTAGCTCATACTGATATGCTCTCTCTAGCTAGCTCATACTGTTGTGCTCTCTCTAGCTAGCTTATTCTGTTAAGCTCTCTGTAGCTAGCACCCTAGCTATCTTATACTGTTATGCTACGCAGCTAGCTAGCTCATACTGCCCTGACCTCAGTAACTACGCAGCTACTTTTTCTGCTCTGCTCTGCTTGCTCTCACTGTTTACTGTCTCTTATCCTTTAATTTTTGCATTCTTAAGTCTGTTTAGGGAGTATGCCAGCAGAAAGGTTTGTACAAAACAGAAAGTAGTCTTACCAAGGAGTCAAAACCAGTATACTGACGACTGCACAAAGGTACACTCACACAGAAGTACACCTTGCTTTGCTGTACTTGGACAAGGAATTGAATGAATGGCCTTGAGTATATAAGCACACTGAACAGCCCCTTTCCCCGAGTATGCAACAAGCTTCATTATCTCCAAAGCTTGGCATTCTCTCTCTCTCATGGACTCTTTGTCTCTGCTTCTCTGTCCACTTTAGCTACACTATTGGAAAGCAGCCATGCTTAGTTACACTAATGCATGCACACTTTCTCGTTTTTACTGTTGTCGGTTACTTTTTATTCCTCGGGAAATGCATTCACACAGACAAATTCATGAGAGGGGGTGTTGTGGGATTTGATTACATGCTGGGGCTATTCTTTGAGATCTTTTCAGCAGACTTGTGAGAACTTAGTCTGTTTTTTGTCGTTGTTGTTGTTTGTGATGACCATGATAATGATTGTTTGGTTGCGGAGCTGCTTTCTGCATCCAGTGTCGGTGGTGCGTCTGTCATCAGCCATTCTCTCCACCCTCTTTCCCTGCTCTACTTCCATTCCTGCTGCTGTCCTCCTCGTAAAGCCCTCCATTTTATTTCCTCTCCTGCTCTCTCACACCTTCTACTTCCTGTAGACTCCACACAGATGGCAACATACACACACACACCAATTAAAGGAGGGCAAGGGTTATGGTTTATTCCTGCCTTTGTGCCTTTGTAAGACTTGGTCAGTATATGGATTTAGGCCAAAGCCATGGTCCTGGGAATTGTACCTCCTGCTCCATGACACAGGTGACTGTGGCCCTGGCACCATCTTCCATCTCTGTTCTTCTCACATGTTGGTCAGGACAAGCGTCTGTTTGATCTCGGAGTGTGTTTGAGACCGACAGCCAAAGATGTGTACAGTGCAGCTGGTCCAGCGGCCAGCCTGAGCAGTTTCCATGCTTGATTAATAATGGATCTCAGAGAAGGTGTTCTGTTTGGGGGGGGGCAAGGGTACGAGCAGGGGGGGTTGATGGGAGGGTCGGGAGTCGTGAAGTGATGGGGGGAGGGGTGGGGGGGTGGTGATGTAATGTGAAACTCTATCTGGCTGCTTCATGAAGAGGACCCTGTGCATTAGCACTCTGCAGCCTCCTGGCTCTCTCATCAATAATTCACCCACTCCTTTTAGTGTGTCTCCCCTCCCCCCTCCCTGCTCAGTCTATCCTTTCTTCCCTCCTTCCTACTGTCTCCACACCTCCTCTCTCTTTTCGCCCCACCCCCTGCTCTTCCCAACCTCCTCTCTCCTCCCTTCTTCCTTTTCCCCTCCCTTTTCTCGTCTTCCCTTTGCAGCGGTCATCTTAGCGGTTGGTCGTATGTTATTGTGTTTACACGTCTGGTCTGCAGTGTATGTTAATATCTTAGAACAGACAAACTGCCTGATCCAGCTCCAACCCATACTGGTGTCTGAAGCTGTGACCCCCCAGGTCTCTGGCAGCTAGCGCTCTGACAGACCAGCAACTAGTGATGGTCATGACTCAGCACAACACACACAAACACACAGCCACAGACTCCCAGATGAAAGCAATCAGTGGAAGGAGAGATATCAGTGAGAGATGAAGGCCCTCGGCAAGACTGCTGGAGAGAGAGGCCAGTGTTAAACTTTCCACGTCCGCCAGTAAGCTACAGTCCGCCTGACATCAATTTCATCATCGGGGGTCTGGACATGTAGGGTTTGTGTAGAGTACTTGCTGGCCAGGGAACCAACTTAGCATGTGCTGGAAATTTGATTAGTTGACAACCAAGATATCAAAGGTAAAACCTTTTCAGTTAGAGAGATTACTGGGCATCCACACGTTATGGGTTATGTTCATTTGTAAACATGATCTCTACTGGAAATAAAGTATCCTCTTCATGTTGTCTTGCTGCTTGTTAGTTTAGCTTGCCAGCATTTCATCCATAAAGAAAGCCTGTTTCAAAGCCAGGGCTGATTCAAACTACTGTGCCAACTTGTCACTCAATCCTGCTCATCTAGCAGTATCTGCGCTGGAATAGCAATACAAACATTTACATCTGCTAAGGGTCAGGCATAGCTCACATATCATAAATGAGCTCAAAAGGTATTTTTAGAAAACATAGCATAACTAGTTTTTGGAAATTTCTTGAAATGTTGTCCAGAAAGTAAGGAAGACACGTTTGTTTTTGGCTAGGTAATTTAGCTAGAAGTGGATTTCAAGTAGAGACACAGACTCCAGAAAGCAGTATAGTCTGAGGTTTCTGTTTTGGAGTATTCTGGGGCCTTAAGCCTGTTATCCTCCATCTCCACACATACCTCCCTCTGTAGCTACGCTGCTAACTGTAGCTACCTTCGCCAGAAATATCCGATACCTTGACAATGTCCTCTAACTGTGAACCCATAACCTAATCCTATGGTTGCGTCACATTATGAGATACAGACTGATGCAGCCTAAAATCTAGGAAGGAGTGTGGAAACTGACCAACCAGACCTGGTGACTACCGTTGTATGAATGTGCCACTCCTTCTCCAATGGTACGCCAGCCAGCTACAGTTCTCCAGCAGTTGTCATTGGATGACTGTGTGACTGGATCCATGAAGCTACCCACGATTGGATGGACTGAAATTTAAGTGATCCTTGGTTTGGCTAACGTGTCACATCTCTCTCGCTCGCCCTCTCTCTCTCTTTCTCTTTCAACTCTTAATAGACCCACCCAGTGCACTTGGTTAGACTTGTTTTGTGTGGTTATATGTGTCAGTGTGTGTGTGAAAACAGCTCTATTGTATTGGTAAGACTTGGGGGAGTGTGTGTGTATGTGTGGGGGGGGGGGCTAGGCTGGGAGCAGGGGGAGTAATGAGGAAACCAGATCCAGGGCTTCACAAGGAACTGGATCCCTCTGCAGAGCCTATTGATTGGAGCTGGAATGCTTGGCCGTCCTGTGAATTAGAGGCAACTCTATAGGGTCCCAGGTGGGGGGCAGGCAGCAGAAGAGCCTGGTCCTAGCTAAAGGGTCCGTTTCTCTGTGGCACAATAGTGTCTGCTTCACTGTTCATACTTAAATGGGGAACACCCTCCGCCTTTGTGTGTGGTGTACAGTGCAGCATGAAGAATACATAGCTTTCTGGAGAGAGGTAGGAGGACAAGGCTAGGAGCAGGCCGTAAACAACACACTCATCTCATGTAGCACTGCCCTCCGCTCTCTTGTCATCTAGCCCCTCCCCCTCCTCTCTCTCTTACCCAGTCTCCCTGGGAGTAGGTGAATGGCGGTTGGAGTCGAGTGAACACTGAAAAGCAGTAGCACAAGACTCTCACTCCGTCTCACTCTTTCTTCCCATCTCACTCACTCCCTCTCCTTTTCTCTTTTCCCATCCCTCTCTGCCCCCCTCTCTTTCTCTTCCACTCGCTACTTATGTAGGTCACCATGACTCACTGCTTTAGAGGGCTCTGCTCCTCTGCTCTTTGCTCTCATCCCTCTCTCCACTGTGCTTCTCTCATCTCTCCACTCCTCTGCTCTTTTGGGTGCAGAGCCAGGGAGCTGGAGAGAGAGGGGGATGGGCTCGATAGAGAGAGGGAGTGCGATCTAGTGAGTGCACATTGCCCTGTTTTAATGCTCGTACCCAATTCCCTGTCTTCTGTTTATGTTGTTTACTAGTACCTGTGTGCGCAGACCCAGTCCTGGGTAGAGCCAGTAGTTCAAGGCCACAAGGTTTATGGCAGAGGTGGTTTGGTTTGTGTTCCATTACAGCAGAGGGCTGGGGTCAGATGGTTAGCGTAGCTAAACACAGTATTGGCAGTAATGGCAGTCTTCTTACACACTGTGGATGCTGGTGTTTCACTGCTCAGTCTGTGGTGGAGAATCATCACATGGTTTGGTTTGAGGTGTATTCCAGTCCTGCCGGTCTGTCGGTAGACTCTTTAAATGGAGTTGTTTGTGGAGTTGTCATCTTCTTGGCTCGACATGGGGGCCACCGAGGTAATCCCCTACCTCTCCTTCTCCTTTCATTGTCTGGTGGTTGTTCATGTGAAGGAGTGTTTGGTTCCAGTGTGGGAAGGCCATTCTTTTTTCCCTCCACTCCCAGCCCTCTTCTTCCCTCCATCCCACCCTAGCCCCCTCCCTCCATTCCTGCCTCCATAGGCCAGGATCTGCATATGAATGCAGCCTTCTGCTCCAGACTCTGAGGAGCCCCCTGCTCAATACTGGGGCCTCATGCTGCACACATGCTCTTATGCAATCATTCTCCTATTTGTTTGTGTGTGTGTGTGTGTGCATGCGTGCGTGCGTCTTGGTGGAGGCAGGGTGGCCGAGGCCAGGGGCTATAAGGCCGATTCCGGGCGTTTAGGAACGAGGCTGAGGGTTTGAAGAACGGCTAGCTGCTCTGACCTAGTTTCAACCCTGCTTGGCGTGCCACATGTGTCCCTTTGTCTGTCCTGTTTTAGGCCCCTTTTATGAGAACGAGGGAGAGGAGGAGTGCTTCTCTTGATGTAAAGGGCATACAGGCGGTTTTGATGAGTCACTCAACCGCACAAGACAGGGTGGGGGGTGGAGCAAATATATAATACCCACAAGCCCCTCCTACCTGAATTCATCCTGCCATTCGCCTACTTACTGGGACTAAAGACCTCTCCTTCCAGTGAGACGGTACTGGACTAGTCTGGTAGTGTCCCACTAGCTAACTAATCACTTTAAATTAGCTGTGATCTTTTGTTTAGCTCAATTTGACTTTGTTTATTCAAAACCTGTTAGCCTGCCATTTCATCAGCTAGGATAGGCCAGAGCGATAATCCTTTTAGCTTATCTTGTTTGCTGGATATGAATGGAGACTTACCAATGTGCTTGAATGAACCATGGTAAACCCCTTTATATTTTTGTGATTGTTTTATGAATGAATCATTGATCCACAGTTGGTCATCTGGTGTTATCCTGAGTTATAGGTGCACCAATAAAAAAAAAACTTTTAAGATATGAGTACCAAGTATTTCGTTTTAGAGCATCATATCGATACTGAGTACAGATACAAGTACTTATTTTTGGGGAGGGGGCAATATAGTTACACACAGAAAATGTTTATTATTCAAAATGTAGAAATGTTCAAAGTGCCTCCTCCAGAAGGCCAGTAGCCAGCTACACACGCACACACACACACAATCTAGCTAACTGACAACAAACATAGCTTATCTGGCTTGGCTCGGTAAACCGAAGGGAAGGTTTTTCTTAATAAAGAGAAGCATTTCCGCTCTCTCGCATGTAAGTTGGCTTCTTCTCTCATGAAGAACTTGAGAAGCTGTGCTAAATAGTCGTACTTTCTCCACACCAGTGCATGGTGCTGAGAGATTGTGGAGGCCATTGGAGGGAATCGGACTGCTTTGCTTCTCCAGTACTCACGGGCATAATGTCTGCTATAAATAGCTCGCTGTTAGTTTCCCAGCAAGTTTATCTTATCGTACTCGTAATTATAAGCATTCAGTTGTGATGCCGATACAAAGTACAAGGCTTTACAATACGGTACGCTATCAGCCCAATCGAAACTAACAGTACCGGTGCATCTTTACTCCTTGCTCCCATGAATCAAGATCTTTAGGATCCGTGACTGTCCTGTTGCGGGCTGAAATTTTAGTCATCAGGTAAAGTTAAGATTTGACCCTCAAGGTGTCTGGGAATTGGGTTGTCCTACGGTGCTGTTTACTGTCACACAGTAGAACAGTAAGAGTGGGAACATGCAGAGGGCTACAGAACACCATCAGGAGCCTGTGAAGGGCAGGGGTCTGGGGAGGTTAAGGGGCGCTGGGGCTGGATAGTAGAGAGGGAAGGGTTAAATGTCTTTGTGTAGGTAAGCTGAGAGTGTGTGGTAGAGCAGGCTGCATGCTGGTTCTCATCCCTGTATCGTCTTTCCCTTCTCCCCAGTCTCAATGCCCCCCTTGTCCTCTGAGAGCCCCGGCTGAGCTGGACCTGCTGTCCCCGCTCCTTCACTGGTAAGACCCCCAGACAGGAGACAAGAGAGGCCAGGGTTAGACAGGAGAGGCCAGGGTTAGACAGGAGAAGCCAGGGTTAGACAGGAGAGGCCAGGGTTAGACAGGAGAGGCCAGGGTTAGACAGGAGAGGCCAGGGTTAGACAGGAGAGACCAGGGTTAGACAGGAGAGGCCAGGGTTAGACAGGAGAGGCCAGGGTTAGACAGGAAAAGCCAGGGTTAGACAGGTTTAGACAGGGCCTCTAGGACCGGGCTACTATGAACCCCCGACCCCCAGCAAGATCCCCACATCCAGGCTTGCATTCTTCCATCCACTCCAGTCATTGCCCAGATCTGGTCTCACCCAGCCAAGCCCCAGTCTACCTGATCTGTCTACCTCGTTATAGACATTATCCTGTCCTATCTGCCCATCTCCCCTATCCTCCACATGTCTGCTGCTATGTGTCACATGCTGCAGGTTGCAAAGTGTGTGTTTCAGGTTGCTATGTGTCTTGTGTGTTTTTGTGGGAGGTGTGTATATGTCAGGGAGGTGTTTGTGTGTGTGTGTAGTGTATATTTCATGGAAGAGAGTGTAATTACAGCAACGGGTTGTGTCGTAATTAGGGCCATGGGTCGGCATGGTTACCTCGTGGTACACCAGAGAACTCCAACATGATGTCTCTAACATCTCTCTGTTTAATGTCTCAGCAATCTCTCTCAACTTTCTCTCTGTCTCCCTTTCCTCCCCCCCTTCCCACAGTTTTTCCATGAGAGTGGGGCGTTAGCAGTAGGCCATCAACAGGAAATTCCAAACCAAGAGGGGGGATGAGTGGTAGGGTTGGGGGAGAGAACGAGAGCCTCAGCACCCCTGACTCTCCTGCTCTCTCCCTCCCTTTTCCCCTTTCTGACTATTTCCATCTCTCACGTTCTTTCCCTCTCCTTCTCCCCTTTTCTCTCTCTCTCCTAACTTTTCTCTACTTCGTGCCACGGTTATAAGGCAGAAAGCCTTACACAGCAGAAACGCCAGTGGCAGTCCTCGCTCTCCGTGTGTTTCTCTCCTTTCTGGATTGCCCTGCATCTCTCTCTCCCCCCTGCCTCAGAGAGGCGCCTGCTTGCACTGCGGTAGAGCTGCAGAGGGCTATGGGTAAAGCTTAATTGATTAAATTGCATACATCTGGTGGTAGCTTTTGTCTGGAGGTGTGTGTGTGTGGTAACTTTGATGCAGAGTGGTGATACCTTGTGAATAACGGAAGAGCAGAACAGCCCCCCCAGGCCAGAGCTTCTGTCAATTACTGGAGTTTCCATTCAGAACAGAGGTGGAAACGTTTTGCGCGTACACACACAAACATTTACCGGAAAACACACACGTAAAAGCATACTCACATACACACACTCTCTCACACCAAGGTAAACAAACTTTCACTAAAGCACTCACACAAGCAGTCGTGCTAGGTAATGATGTGTTGTGGCTGGCTGTTTCTGGTCTTAATGGCTGTTTCTTTCCTCTTGATGGCCTGTGTGATAAGAACAGATTCTGGGCAGGATTGGCTTCAGTGTGGGGGTCAGGGGTTAAAAGCATGGCTACATCATACGTACTTAACTGCTCTGCCCAGTGTTCAGATAGTGTTCAATAATGTGTGTCTGAATGACTGTGGTGGTGTTCTCAGTGTGCTGGCCGTACTTTAATGTGTAGTGGTGCAGACAGCCAGAGCAGGGCTGGAGAGGTTGTTGACGAATAGGGGAAGGACCGAACGCTGTTCTGCACTCGCTTTTCCATATATTCTCCTGCTCTTCCTCCTTTATCACTCACCCACTCTTTCTCACACTTTTACCAACCCTCTCCAGTAATGGAGCTTTGACTCCCTCCCTTCTCTCTCTTTCTCACTTTCTCTTCCTCTGTTTGTCATTGCTGTTCTTTAGCTAGCTGGGTGAATGCCGTGTGTGTTTAGTTTCCCTAGCAGAGGTACAGTAGTCAGTGGAAGCCTAGCTGTAGCTCTGCTCCATCCTGTTCGGAGGTTATCTCAACTGTCTGGAAAAGCAGGAGACAGCACCCCCCTCCCCACCCAGCCCTTGTCCATCTGCTGATACACAATGTGTGTGTGTGTGGGTGCGTGTGGATGTCTGTGTATCCCCGCTCTATGCCGTTAATGGAAATGGCATCCCAGAATTCTGTGCAGCAGGAGGCTGAATGCTTATTGGCTACGCTGCTGTGGTGTCAGGGGAGGTGGGGGAGGAGGAAAAGGAAGAGAGATGTTTACCATCTTCTCCACGAAGAGCAAAAGGGGAGGGCAGGGGATTTCATCTAGCTAGCATTCTCTCAATTTCAATTTTTTTTCCAATTCAATTCAATAATGCTTTATTGGCATGAATGAGGGAGCATTGTTACTAAAGCCATAAAGAGTGAATAAAATATAGCCTATGAAATGTAATACACTTATATTTGTAAAATAAAATAATTAATCAAGGAAGAAAACAAAGATTACGATACTACACAAAGTGAAGTAGGTGAACATGTATCAAAACAAATCAATATACAATATCAAAGACATTATTATGAGGTTTCAACTACTAAATATAACGTGAGTGTAATGTTATGTGAGGGAAATACCAAAGTTCCACTGTCTCTCTTGCTTTCTGTTTCTCTCTACATCAAGCTTTCCTCTCCCCCAGAAGTAATAGGAAGGCTATGGGAATTTATCTAGCTAGCGTTTTTGTGTTCGTGTTTATGTGTGTGCGTGTGTCTTTGTCTCTGTGTCTCTCTCTGTATGTCTCTCTCTCTCTGTGTATGTCTCACGTGTGTGTGTGACTCTCTTTTATTCAGACTTTTTTCTATGCATTAGTGTTCATCAAACTACAAGGGTTCTTGAGTGTGTCCCTACTCTCTCTTTCCCTCTCTCTCCCTCTCTCCAACATGGGCAACGCACAGGCAGCACACACACACACACAGTGTCAGTTCATTTGATTCTGGCTTGTCAAACTGCAATTTCTTTGTAATACAGCCCTGCTTTTGAAGACGTATTGTCTGTACTGTTTTGCCAGTCTTAGTTGCACAGACATTGATCCATCCACCCACCCACTGGTCATAGGAGGATAAATCATCAGTTCTGATGCTATTAAAGGAGTTCTTGGGCTTCTCTCGGCCCAACCACTCATTGGTGCTGGTCCACTCTGCCTGATGAGAGGAGCAGCTTATTGATTGTTCCATTGTTTGTGTGGCTATCCATGGACATGCTGTACCTCTCTGACTGTTCTCTCTTGCTCTCTCTTTAACTCACTGCTCCTTCCATCTCTCTTTGTCTGCAATGTCTATGTTTAAAATGGATGTACGTGGCTTTAGATAACAAGAGGCTGTCAGATATTACAGCTGTAATATAGCCTATATTTAGTCGTGTGTCTGTGAGGTGGCACAGAATGTGAAGAAGAATTGCTCATCCTCGGGGGGGAGTTGTAGTCTGTAGGAAAGAACCTGAGAGCTTGTCAGTGTGAAGTTCACCTTAGCCAGGCTGAAAGAGCTTTATACTCCCTCGATTCTGGCTTCAATACACTATACATGTACACACACACATTTTGAATATATGTCAAGAGAGAACCTCCACTGTAAAAAAGACCTGATGTGAGAGTTCACAGACAAGCACATATACTCTGGATTGTAGCTGGTAGCCCAAGCCCCAGGTCTCGGCCTGCTTTGCTGTGCTCTGCAGTAGCAGCCTTTCATCCTGCCCACTGATATATAATTCATCGGGGATCTGACAGAGGGAGCGCCTACACACACACACAGACACACTCCGTGCTGCACCAGACCAAATTAACATTCAGTTTGGTACCCCGCAACGCTCCCACTCAACCTCCTTTAGTAGCCAAGTCTGTGTGTGAAAAAGCACTGTGGGTTCTGTGTGTGTTTTGCGTGTGCACCAAGCATGTAGGGATGGGGAACATTGTTGCCAGCCTCTGTCTGTACCGTGTGTGTGTGAGAGAGAGAGTCAGAACTCAAGTGTATATCCAGTTTGGCTCTGTGTGGAATGGTTTCCAGAATGGCTGCTGTCCAGTGCTGTAGTTGTGCCGTACCAAGCATTGGACTCGAAGATTAGGCTTCCACACCTGATTGGCTGGTTGCTTGTTTCTCTAGCAGCCTCAGTCTAGCCAAATGGCCCCTGTGGTTTCTCAGACCATCCCGCCCTCCCTCCCCAACACACACGGGCGCGCACACACAGACTTGACTGAAAATGCTCTCCACCCATCTAGTCTGAGTGGTAGTTAGTGTTGGTTACCGAAACCCGGTTCCACTATGGAACCGGGTTTCCTACGCATCCGGTAGTAATCGGACCGGATTAGAATGCACATTTCGGTTCCTCATTTCGGTTCCACTTAATGTTTCGACTGAAATATTTTCCCTCAGTCGCTCCGAAACGGAAGTAAACTATCACACTTTCTCTGTAGTCTACCGTAAATGTAGGGTACTTTCAAAAATCAAAATGTCATATTTTCCCTCTAGGCTCACCAAAACGGACGTAAAAGCATATTAACCATTCACTGCACGTGATCGCTAGTAAACATTACACTTGCTCTGCTAGTCTATCGTTAGCTAGCTAGCTTTTAGTGCATTTAAAATGCCTAAAGCGAAGTGGTCGAAAGTGTTGCTGTATTTCACAGCCAAGGATTCCGACATCGCAAAATGCAACAAATGTTTCAAAACGATTAGCGTTAAATGAAAGGGGGAAGCATGTCAATATTTTTTTTTTTAAACGTGCGGTGACACACAGAATATTTCTTAAAGCACAGGGATGCACTGTGTTCGACAGCTTGCGGACATCAGTCCCTGGTCCCGGGACAGCCTCCCCAATTTGTCTGCCCTTTCAAACTCATACCTGTGTGTACAGGCCTCTTTAACACTATCTGAGAGTTTTCTCCTGTGGAGGACATGCCATAAGTCAGGAGAGGTGTCGTATCTTGCCAGAGATGGCAAATATGGTCATTTTTCTGCTAAAGAACTGCTGAAGTTTGAAGTTGGTTTAGTTAGCATACCAACTCAACATTTATTTTGTTGTTACTTGATAGTGTAACTGTTATTTATTGTTAAATTATTGTAGTTCTGTGTTAGGTGACTTAGGTTTACTTATTATATATTTAAGTAGGCTATTTTAAAACATTAATATATTGTTGCATTGAAATAATTTTCAATTAAAAAAAAATCTATAAAAGAGCATTTCTTTGATTACTTTCATTTTTCATTTTTTCAAGAATCGGTTTAGGAATCGTTCAGGAATCGGAATTGTTTTAAAAGTACCGGTTCAGCATCGGAATTCGTATAAATCCAAACGATACCCAACCCTAGTGGTAGTCTACCTCCCCTACACTGGCTGTGTCTCTCTCATATCCAACTTTGATTCTGGGATTCAGGAGAATGCTTTATCTTCCATCAGCCATTCACGGCAAGCCATGAGCTTCTAGATACAAGCGCAATGGCGTAGTCATTGGATGTTGTTTTTCCTCCTCTTCTCTGTAAAGGTCACATCCCCTCATCTCCTCCCCTACGCTGTGTTCATTACCCAGCTCCTCTCCGCACCGCGTTTATTTTTACCTCCTCACATAATCCTTAATTAATGCAGCCTCTTTCACACATCTCTCACTCTCTCTCTCTCTATCTCTCTGTCTGTTTCTCTATCTCGTGTACGTGTACACTCATAAATACAGGTCGTCTTTGCACACGCGTGCGCATAAATGAAAACCCATCTCATCCCCCTGTGTTACCTACTTCCTCATCACACACAGTACTACTGATCCGTTCTGACAGGAACAGTCTTCTGAAAACAGAAGGGAAACTGGAAAACAAACATACTTCTTTATACCAGTTGTTTTAAAGGACATACACACAGCGCTGTGTGTTGGCTTGACTGGGTTTAGATAGGTCAAGGTGGTGGTTGAGAGCTTGTGGAGAAGGCCAGTCAGCCTTAGAGGTCGGGATGAATGGAATTATAATCTGCCTGTTGTCCTAGTGCTCTATAATCCAGGTCTGCATTTATATACTGCTTTTCTGCCTTATGTACTAACATGACAGTCTCTATGGAAAGCTGCGTCACATACTGTGTGTGTGTGATCTCCCCCTCGAGGTACAGCAGGGTCATCTGTCCATCCCCCTCTGTGAGCTGTGAGGCTCATTAGTTTGGTATTGTGGGGGCTGAATGCTGTAGTGGTATCTTAGTGTGTGTTTGTGGATCTGTGTGTGGATAGTTTGTGTGTGTGTGCGTGCGTGAGAGCTTGTGAGAAGCTGCTCAGAGGGATAATCCTTGAGCGCTCCTCCTGTCAAGCCAGTGAACCAGCCAGCCAGCTAGCAAAACAAGCAGTTCATCAGAGACAGTAACACAGGCTGTTAGACAGACAGCAAAGCAGGCAGGAAAACAGGCCATTTCCATGTCAGTGTGTTGTGTGAGCTTGTGTGGCAGATCAGCTCTCACACACTACTGCTCATAGGCTCACTGCTGGCTCTCTCAGGCCCTGAGTGTGTGTGTGTTTGTTTGTTTGGACTTTTTTGAATACTAGTAGGGCCTGCTAAGAATATATAACTGAGTCTCTGTCTCTCCCCTCTTTCGCTAACCCGTATCTGGTTATGAGGAGGGGGTAGTGTGATGCAGGACAGTACTGCTCTGGTCTGCCTATGATGTAACTGGAGAACCTAACTTGGGGCTGGCACTGAGTGGTGATGGGGATGGGTCTAGTGAGGCAGTGTGGAGGCTTTGTGGTGGGTCTAGTGGAGGCTGTGTGGTGGGTCTACTAGAGGCTGTGTGGTGCGTCTAGTAGAGGCTGTGTGAAGGGCTCGAAATGAACGTCATCCCGTCATCCCGGGGATGATGAAAATTATGTTTGGGACAGTTCAACACAGACTTTGCAAAGACTGCGGGACGATAGACCATAACAATATAAAATGCATACACCAGTGGTTCATCACGTTTAAACACAAGGCGGGTGAAATAAATCATCACATTTAGCTCTATAGAGCTAGATAGATCTTAAAATTCCATAAACTATGAACAATTATTCACATTACAAGCGCAGCTATGTGTTGTGTGTCCAGTGTGCGCTCGTACTTCGTCTAACAGTGGCCGTCCATCATGAGTAAACTAGCTAGCTACCAGCATTAATAGCTCCCTTTATCGGCCGTTCAACCACTTTAAAAAGAGTACCGGTAATGTTAAGTTTGACGATGCGCAAGACATAGAGCTACGACACACATGGGCGGTGGCAGGGTATGGCCTGGTTGGGCTACAGCCACATCAAGAATTGTGTTAGCCCCACCATGAAATTTGACATTGATTTGAGCTCCACGACTGTATGGATTACTTAAATAGTGTTGCAAATAACCTAGACCTAGCCTGGTCCTAACCAGACTTGTACATTTTATTTGTACTGAGAGTCTTGGCTCACTCCATTGACAAGCGTTAAATTCCTTGAAGGCGGGTACTCTGTTGAAGTTTAAAACTATTGGATCTGCCCAGAGCCACTCTGGATCTGTCATAACCAGTCACTAGCGTTCGCCTTAGCCAACTCCTTCACGACTAACGGAGCTCGCTGGAAAATCAAACGACGGCTTTAACTTCTGGATATTCGGCAGCGTTGCCACAACGGACCGAATGGCTTCGCTCGCATCTTTCTCCGATGCCATTACGGAACTACAACACAAACTAGCGCACAGCATCAATGTCATCGTTCTCAGCCACTCCCTCTGTTCGCTGATTGGACAGGTAGAAAATTAGCCGGAGACATCTGACTCACGTACCTCAAGCCCAGACTTAGTACCGAAGCAAAAAGTTAAAATTGAGTGGAAGTACGTAGGAGGGCAGAGCCAGGCTAACCTAGACCCATGTCAGAATGTCAAAATGCAAAAACACAAGAATCTACATTTTGGGACAGGTCAAGTTCAGTTTGGGACTGTTCATTTTGCACTTCGGGACGGATGGGACAGTGTGGAAAAAAGTTAGTTGTGAGCCCTGGCTCTGTGGTGGGTCTAGTGGAGGCTGTCTGGTGGGTCTAGTGGAGGCTGTGTGGTGGGTCTAGTGGAGGCTGTCTGGTGGGTCTAGTGGAGGCTGTCTGGTGGGTCTAGTGGAGGCTGTGTGGTGGGTCTAGTGGAGGCTGTGTGGTGGGTTTAGTGGAGACTGGGTCTAGTGGAGGCTGTGTGGTGGGACTGGGGATGTGGGGATGCTGTTTCCTGTGTAAATGGTAAAATAGACCCATCTTTCATAGAAGATAAGAAAAGAGCTAAGGCAACTATTCCAAGACACAGAGACAGCCTGGTCATTACTACCTCAGTTGTGTCTCTCTCTCCCCCATCTCTCTCTCGCTCCCATCTCAGTTTTTCTCCTGCTCTCTTTCCCTCCCTCTTCCCTTCACTCCTGTCCTCATCTCTTTTCAATAGTTATTTTGCTTTCATATGATTTCCTTCTCTGACTTTCTCTGTCTCATTGCCTGCTCCGAGTAAGTTGGCCTGGTCCCTGTGTTGCTAAGCAACAGGATGTGTGTGTGTGTGTGTTGTTGTGGTAAAGTCAGGCGCTCTCAAAAGAACGTCTATCATTTCTGTTAGTCCAGGATACAGATCTGAAGCAGTAGGGTAGTATAGATAAAAGGATGACTATCCCATGTAAGAATTCTGAGGAGGAGGATGATGATGAGAGGGATGCAGGTCAGAGGGAGTACAGGGGAGCGAGGCGAGGAGCAAAAATGAAGAAAAAAGGGCCCGATGACCCTGTTGAGAGAGACGGGCGTTCTGGGCCGATAGTGGTCAGAAAGAGAGAGTATCCGGGGGAGGGGGGGGAGAGAGCGAGCTGGGATTTGCCATGCTCAGAATTGAATATTAGATGGGAGTAATTGGATTCGTACCCTCACAGCCCACTCCCTCCACCCTGCTCCTGTCATGTTCCAAGAGGAACTAAGGTGGCTGCAAGCCTCCCAGCCCCTCCTGACAGAACAATCTGGAGAGACCAGGACTGCTGCTGGCAGTCAAGGCTGGGGATGGACATCTTTGTTCAGCTACCCTCCACTGGAGCTCCTGTACCTATGTGTGTGTGTTGTGCAGGTCAGGGGCTGCAAGGACCCACCCTGGGCGCTGGTTGCCAGGATACAGGAGAGTGGCTCCGCCTGGCTCTATTTACACACTAAACAGGACCGCACATCTAACACTCAGCACCTCACCATTCTACACACACACACATCTACTCCCTCACTGACTGTCTTATGAAATGTAAATACAGCTTCATGGGGGATGAGGCTGGGGATGAGGTCAGGCCAAAACACAACGTTAGTTGCTGTTTGAACGATAGGGACAGGCCTGTGGTTATGGAGTCACTTTGAATGAAATGACCCCCACCCTTCTCTCTCACACACCCCGCAGTGCAGCTGCTATGTGGTCTTCTGTAGGTTATTAGAATGGGAGCAGCTGTCTGGAGAGGAGAATGTGAGTGCTGTGTGTTGGGTAGGCGTGGTGGTGGTGGGGGGGGGGGGGGGGCTTTTATCTCTGCCATAGCAGCAGGGGCCTTCAGAACACCCCTCATCAGCAATGGGTGTGTTTGTGTGTGCCCATGCACGTGCGCTCACGCCTTTGTGTGGATATTCCTCTGTGTGTGTCAGTTAGAGACGGAGAAAGGGAGCAGGAGGAGAGAGCGGCGTCCTGCAGTGAGCTGAAGAGCTGGCCTCCGTCTGACCGCAGTGGGAGTGGCTCCTGGGAGGGGGGGAAGCGAGGGATTCGGGGGGGGGGGGTTGACATCAGCAATAAAGCTGGAGTTGCTGTTTGTCGCTCTCTCTTTTTGTTTGTTCGTTGAGTGTGTTGTACTCGAGTACTTACTATATTAGTAAATACTATATTAGTACTTACGTTTGTGGAAAGTTCTGGACGAAAGGACCATGAACATCTTTTAAGTCTAGCTGCTGCTTTAGAACCTTGTTTGTTTGTCTGGCGTTTTGTCACAGTGGAGTTGGGATCTCTTTCTGGATCTCAGAGCCATGGCTAAGGAAGTGATGTGTAAGAGGCAGATTTTATTGGAGGTTTTTTAATGTATACTATTAAAATGATTAACTGTTGATTATGAGCAGTTCTGTCCTGGATTTGAATGCAAACCACACAAGCAGTGAGCAGTGAGGTAGGCAGCCTGCCTAATGGGTTGTATTACAGCAGGTATCACAGTAGTGGAGGCCAGGGGGCGGGGAGGGACTGACCAGGGGTCAGTCTTAGTAAACACACCTCCAATGGCATCTTATCAAAGAGCTCATTCAGCCCTCCTCATCCTGAATCAGCCAATGGCACGGCGCCCTGGAGGGAGAAGGCCGTCAGAGCTCACCTGTGCTTGAACCCTCCCCCGTCTTTCCACCAATCATAGGCCAAGGCGCCATTCTGGTCCACAAGCAAACTATCTGAGATGTTCACAAACTTTTAAATCTTCTGGAGATGGATAGAGACAGAGAAAAGAGATGCTGAACAGAAGTGAGGAGATAGACTGATGGTGTACTCATGTTGAAAGTGGAAGCAGCAGGATCGAGTGTTGGATTAGGGCTTTTACTGTACCTACCAGTAAGCAGGCCCTGAGCTCATATGGGATGAATTACAGCTGGCAGGCTCAGTCTAACACGCACACACACATATAGATAGCAGATGCCGTGTAGCCTTTAATTAGGATGGAAAAGTCAGGCGACAGGAAATTTGGCTTGTGTTTTGGAATGGATGTTATTGTCTTTCCTGTGTGTCATGTTCCTGGTGGTGTGTGTGTGTGTGTTCCACTTCCTGTTAACAGATGAGAGCACACATATGCAGACACCCCACAGCTCAGCCCCGGCCATACTGCCAAAACACCACATTCTGATCCACAGTCTGATCTGGTTACAGCGGACAAGGAGGAGATTTGTACCTTTATTATTTGGAGAAAATGAGATATATAGTGATGTAAGCAGCCATGGCCGCGCGTGCTTGTTGTTTTTCCATCTCATTCTGTTATAGTATATAGATCCTTAAATAGGAGGGTGCTTATTGTTCCCAAGATCATGTTGACCTAATTTGAGCTGTGTGTGTGTGTGTGTGTCATGCTGCGTGGTTTGTTTATCTCCAAGAGTAGGTGACCTCAACGCCACTGTGTGCATGGTGTGGGGTAAAGTGGGTGTGTGGGAGGCACTAAAGGCTAGAAGGGGGAGGGAGAGATGGAGCGATGAAGGGATGATGGGAGGTGGAAAGAGAGAGCACGCAAGGCCTGTGGTTTGCTCCGTCTCACTTACCTTATGCCGGGAAGAGAAGAGAGCAGGAGGCCTCTGTAGCTCCTGGCTGGCTGGCTGGCTGACTGACTGGCTGGCTGTTTGCCTGACTGGCTGTTTGCCTGGCTGGCTGGGGGATATAAATAGCCGGCTTTGAATAGAAGGCTGCCGAGGGATAAAGAGAGATGTGGGGCGGTGGGGGAGGACTTTGGCGCCAGGGCAGAGCAGAATGCCCAGCGTCCCTGTGTGGAATAGGGGAAGGTTCGGCCCAACCATCGCTGCACACACATTATCACACACACACACACAGGCAAGATAAAATGCATTACGAGGGGAAAAGGGAAAATATTGTGAAACTCTATGGATCATTTATTTATGGTAGCATCCTCTCCATGAGAAAAGGGGAACCTAAAGAGAATCCCGGAGCAGAGTGTGGATATTTAACTACTCAGACCTGGGTAAAATGGTAGGGTAACAGGGTAGAGTAGAAGGGTAGAGTAGAAGGGTAGAGTAGAAGGGTAGAGTAGAAGGGTAGAGTAGAAGGGTAGAGTAGAAGGGTAGAGTAGAAGGGTAGAGTAACAGGGTAGAGTTACTCTACCCAGGGTAGAGTAACAGGGTAAGAGTCAGAGCAGGGTAGGAGACATCGCAGGAGACAGGGCAGCAGACAGAGCAGGAGACAGGGCAGGAGACAGGGCAGCAGACAGAGCAGGAGACAGGGCAGGAGACAGGGCAGGAGACAGGGCAGCAGACAGAGCAGGAGACAGAGCAGGAGACAGGGCAGGAGACAGGGCAGGAGACAGGGCAGGAGACAGGGCAGGAGACAGGGGAGGAGACAGGGGAGGAGACAGGGGAGGACACAGCACAGGGTAGGAGACAGGGCAGGGTACCAGGGCTGTGGGAGCTGTTGTCCAAACATGCCAGAGCCATGAAGACATTCCTCAGCTGTTACTGAGAGGCTCGGAGCTGCTGCTGCTATTGCACCATACCTGTCACGCTCCACATGTTATTTAAGCTGACCCTTCAACTGGTCCACTCCCTTTTGACAGTGCTAGTTCTGTGTGCCAAGAGGGAGTGCAAATGACTCTTTCTGAATCCCTCCGTTCCTCATTCCTAGAGTGCATTTAGCTAATTCACCACCACAAGCCACACACCAACTAGCCTGAATTAGACAAACTGCTTCTTTTCCAGCTTCCTCCCCTGCTCTCCTTTCCCTGCTCCCCTGCTCCTGTCCTCCCTGCCCTCCTGCCAGCCAGGAAGAGGTATTGTGTGGATGAAGCCCGATGGACCGGCTAACTTGGAGTGACCGAGCGGAAATGTGTTAGAAGAGGGTCTGTGAATGAACAGGTGCTAACGTGGTCTTTCTCTCTCACCTTCCCTCCCCCCTCTCCCCCTTCTCTCCTGTGGCAGACGCTCGATGACGATGCAATGGCAGCGTGAATGAGGTTTGGCGTGGCGAGAGCTGAACGATGCCCAAGGGTGGGGGTTCCAAACTCCCCCAGCTGGAAGACTTCCCCCTCAGCACCGACATGGTGGAGAAGCAGGGTGGGAAGAAGGTACGAAGCTCGTCTGGACATACACACATGCACACACATGCACACACATGCACACACATGCACACACATGCACACACATGCACACACATGCACACACATGCACACACATGCACACACACACCCTGAAACACATGAAGCAACACACGCCCACACAGTTTCACCCAGTTTGCAGATTCAAAATATTCATGCCTGCTATGTTAGGCCTATGTTGGGTAGACTTTGTGGCCGTTTCTCATTTGCAGTTTTGTATGCCAGTTTTAATAGTGTAAGATATAATTTTGCATTGTTACAAAATACAGTAGGGCTGGGTGATGAATCGATAAGAAAATATTATCGAAGTAATGACTTCACCCAGTAAAGATATCGTAACACAAATTAATTTTCAATAATGTCGATAGAGAATAATTAGGAACAGCAGTCCACTTAATTTCTGTGGTGCAGCAGGAAGTTGCGTAGAAATGGTATACACCCACTCAAATACACTGAGCACCTCGAGTGGAGTAGCTAATATTAACCGCGGAAAATGAGTCTTGTTGCCGAAACAGTGGCAGCGATAGCCATGGCGAGGGAGCAACTTCCAATCAAGAAATTATTTACAAAAAGGGTTCATCTTCAGTTATTCGGAAGTAGTTTGGCTTTTTGAAATCCGACAAAGAGCAAAATAATGTTCGGTGCAAATTGTGTCGTAAACAGGTGGCTACCAAGTCTGGTAACGACAAACCTTTTTTACCACCTGAAGCAAAATCACTTGTTGGAACATGCAGAAGGTATTGATAAAAACCAAGGTTTTAAAAAGCTTAAGTTACTTGACCTCAGGTACGTGCTCCCTGGTCGCAAACATTTCTCTCACACCGTGCTGCCTAAACTTTATGCCGAGTGTAGGGAAAAAGTAGAGGAACAGACTTATTTTGCTAGCCTACCACTACGGATCTGTGGTTTATCGTCTTATTATCGTTATCGAATGGAAATATAAATATCTATCGTGATCATTTTTTACCCATATCGCCCAGCCCTAAAATACAGTACGTTTTTACGTTTAGTCATTTAGCAGACGCTCTTATCCAGAGCGACTTACAGTAAGTACAGGGACATTCCCCCGAGGCAAGTAGGGTGAAGTGCCTTGCCCAAGGACACAACATCATTTGCCACGGCCGAGAATTGAACCGGCAACCTTCTGATTACTAGCCTGATTTCCTAAAGCCCAATTTCTACTTAGGTCGCAGACACTTTTGAAAAGGTCGCCGACAGAAATGACGTCTCGGTCGACACTTTTAACCGTCGCTTAGAAGTGTCGCCTACCAGGAGAAGTTTCTACTGGTGCTGATGTCGTCACATAGTGTCGCGCAAGTATGATTGGCTAGATAGACGGCACGCGTCGTTGATTTCATTGTTTTGAATTTTCAGTGAACGCTCAACAGCTGTTTAACCCTTGTGTTATCTTCGGGTCATTCTGACCCATCAGTCATTGTGACCCACCGTCGTATTGCGACAAATTTACCTCCTACAAAAACAAAGTGAAGCATTTTCTTTTAACTGTCGGGCTGTCTCTGACCCCCCACATTGGAATGGTTAAAATACAATTATTTTTATTTGTTTTTGTATTGGGTAAAATTGGGTAAACACATCGATGGTTCGTTATGAACCTTTGGGTCATGTGACCCGAAGGCAGCACGAGGGTTAAGATGGAAGGAATAAAGGAGAGATTGGCGGAGCAAGTTAGAACATATCCACACCTTTATAATGCCTCTCAAAATTAGCTACAGCCATTTTCTCGATCGATCACCTAGGCTACAAAGCGTAAACAATGTAACCATAGCTATGAATGTAACGGTAAAATGATTCTGTTTACGTCACGCGAACCTTGAGCACAGGCGATTGTTTGCCGAAGTATAAATGCAGCAGCCTGAGCGACACTTTTTTTTTTTCGTCGGCGACCATTTCAAAAGTGTCGGCGACATAAGTATAAATTGGGCTTAACCGCTCAGCCACCTGACTCCTTGTCAGATTTTCTTTATGCCAAGGACACTTGTTTTAAAGCTACATTGACGACTTGATTGTCTTCTGCCCATGCTTGATAGGACTTGTTTTTGAGAAAACTCTGGCTGTTCTGTTACCCAGTGCTGGTAGCTCAGGATGCAAAGCCATGTTTGCTGTGACCATGGCTCAGCTCATCATGGTCCCACTGTCCACAATCCTGTGACAATTGTCATGATGGCTGCTGCAGGTCTGGTCTAGTATGGACCATCCAGTTCTGGAGGTGTCTCATGGCTACACAGCACGATGTGTCAAATGGGAAACCCTTGATAGAACACAGTTACCTGTCGTCTTATGATTCATGAGTGGCCCAGCTAAACCTGACCCACAAACAAATACACTGAGCTACCCCAGTTGCTGACAGAGGTCAACTCCAGGCTGTATACATGCTCTTCAGCCCAGTCGCCAGACCAGCCAGTGTAATGGCTTCCCTGGGCCCCAGTGTGACTGGCCCACGGCTCTACATGGAAGAGTAGTTAGGATGAGAGGGAGCTTGTTGTTCTCGGCTAGCATATGTCCCTGGCTCTAGAGTCATACCCCTGCCCATCCTCTCTAAGCTAGCTTCACGGACAATCGTGGAGCAACAGTTGGAGCTGCTGTCACAGTTCTTCATGTATGTGTGTGTGTCTGGTGCCTGGGTTCAGACCACAGCAAGTCCACAGGTGAGCTGTTTATCGGCTGGATATACCGGGGCCCCTGGGGGAACACACACCAGAGCAATAATCCTCCCTAGACATCTGGGTCTGGTACTAGAGACACAGCTATTCATACTGTCTATGGTTTAACTCCTTAGCCTAGGTGTGTTTGCATACTGTGTTTGTGTTAGCAAAGCCATGCTACGTAGCTGAGCTGTTCCGTCCTCATGTCAGCGGCTCATCCGATGGACAGGCCAGGTTATGTGTTTGGCCAGCCATAGAGAGGCTCAGAGCTCTGGGCAGCTAGCCTGGCCTGTATGCTACAGATCTAAGCTGCTGTCTGACGTGTGATCTAATGGGATGTATTTGGGGCTTGTGGAGGAGAGCTAGCTGGCTAGATTAACGCTCTGGGGTTTATTTAGATCCTGTACACACATATAGACATCAAACATAGCAGGATTCCAGGCAGTCAAACATACAGTCAAACATAGGCTGTACTTACCTACAGACCAAAAACTGGACCGGCATAGAGACAAGACTATTTGATAGAGGGTTGGTGTATTCAATTGTAATAGGCTGTCTTATGGTCCATGCATTTTGGTGATTGGATTTTGGATTTTAGAATTAATTGGGTTAGCCTAATCTAAGAGATAGAGGTTTGTGTGCGTAGTCTTGTGTTTCACCTGTCTTAATATCTGTTTGTATCTGATTCATTGTGTTATTGTGGTTTGTTTGTGTGTTAAAGCTGTCAGTAGGACCTAGGCGCAGACTGATGAGGTCATGCTAACGGCTGGGTCAGCAGTGTTAAGGTGTTGCTGGTGTGCAGGCAGGCAGGCAGGCAGGCATGGATGTACACCACTCTGCACTGGATTGCATCAGACTGTTGGGGAGGGTGGAGGAAACGAGGCAGGGGGCGGGACAGAAAAGGGGTGGCATAGAGAACGAGGGAGGAAGAGCAAAGAGAGCGGGAGGGTGGGGGAGAGAGTGTGCGTGCGTGCGTGCAAGGGAGGAGAAAAGGAGCAGGAGAAAGAGAGCGAGGACTATTGCTAGGAGACCTATAACCAGGGTGTTGTGATGGCAGCTTTGAAGCCCTGGCTCTCACAGCTGTCTTCTAATTCAGCTCTCTCTCCTATCCTCCATGTGCCACAAAGCACCATCGAGAACAGATTCTTTGTTTCTGTTGTGTGTGTGTGTGTGTGTGTGTGTGCGCATGTTATAACCACCTGCTAAAGTAACGTGTGTTACTTTTTGTGTGTTTCTGAATGCTGTGAGTGTGGGGGGGTGGCGGCAGGGTGTGTTTTTGTGGAGCTAGGAGCTAGCAGAGGCTGTTTGTCTCTACTGTAACATGACATCATAGTCTCATGACTGGGGCCAGGCAGGAGGCGTGGCAGAGCATGGGCTGAGGGAGGGAAGGGAGGGGCCTAGCTAGAGCTGCAAACACAGAGAGAAAGAGACCGAAAGAAGAATAGAGCGGAGACTAGACAGACTCACAGAGAAGGAGAGCTTGAGAGAGGGCAGAGCTAGAGTAAGGAGAAGAGGAGGAGGGATAGTGTGTTCTGCAGCTAGCTCTCTCTTTCTCTCTCCCTGTGGTCTCCACGTGGTCTTAAAGACACACACCCGGTTCCACACTCAGCTTTAGACTAATCTCTCACTCACACACCACTTCCTGCCAGCTTGTTGTTTGAAATCAGTGTGTGGTTCAGCTTTTACAGATGGACCAGTTCAGTTCCTTGTAGCTGCCTAACCAGACCTTGTCCGCCGTGGCGCTAAGTCAGGGGTTAGGTGCTCCACATTCTTGCACCAGCTGTAGGGCCGCAAAGGCTGTGTTCCACATCACAGACAGATCATCAGCACGCTCATGTAGTGGAGTGGACCTGTCAGCTGTAAGGGCCCCAGTCATAGCTGGCCAGCCCTCATGGCTGTACTTCAGTCTTCTGGAGCGACCCAGGCTGGGCGGCTGACTGGACCACCACTTCCAGAGCGTCCTTTCTCTCCCACCCACTCAGGCCTCGGATTAGTTCCACTTGCTGTGCTCCTCAGAGCTGCTGTCCCTTTGGACCCAGTAGGCCCTGTCGTCGGGCCGGCTGCAGCACAGTTCCATAGAAGAATCATGTTCTGCACAGCCCCAGGCTGGAGGAGGCTGGAGGCTGGAGGCTGGAGCAGACAGACTGCTTTGGGAGGGGACACAGCTGCTGCCTGTCCACTCGTTGTCTCTCTCTCTCTGTATCTCTATGTGCCTACACTTCTATCTTCAGTTAGGCCTGAAAAACTGCTACTGCATTATGTATAGTGATTTAGGTCTCGGTGTCACCAAAGGTCCTCGACACATGTTTTTGTCTCTCATTCACCTACATCTATGCTGGTCGCGTGACAGTTGTTTCTGTTCTGTCGTTTATCCCGCAGGATAAAGATAAAGTACTGTCAAACAAGACTCCTAAACCCGACCGCAGCGATGGCGTCAAGGAGATGAAGGAGAAGGCTCCCAAGAGGAAGCTGCCCTTCACAGTAGGAGCCAATGGAGACCAGAAAGACTCTGATTCAGGTGAGACGCGAAGACACCACTTTCTCTCTCGCCAGTCAGGAAGTAGCCATTTGCGGTGGGAGAGAAGGGGTTGGAAGGGTCGGGGAGGGGTACACACACAGCTGACTGCAGGGTTGGCAGAGTATGTGTGTGTGTGTGGGTACCTAATCCAGGCTCCACTGCTGGAGTGGTGGATGGAACAGGAGAAGACCACACGTATTAGGAACCAATTACTGCAGGATTTGTCCAACACAAGGGTGAACAGAAGCCCAGGGTGAGGCAGGACACCAATGTGTTTTCTTTAATATGGGGGAGTGGGAGCAGCCTGCTGCTTATTTGACCGTGGCTCAGGAGAACGTTTGTTGATGATGGTCAGGATCAACGTGGGCTTTAATACTAGAAATCTGCGCAAGATCCAGCCCCATCTTCTCAGCTGTATCATGACCTGGATTGGCTTTGTCAACCAGTTTTGCCAGTTGAGGCTGAGATAGAGGCCAGGTTAGCTGCACTAGCTGAGTTGGTGGTGCTTTTGGCCAAGTCAGGACTGGTCTGTGTGGCTTCAGAGCTGTTGTTTGTGTTGTTGACATTGGCTGCTACTCCTAGAGGACTGGCCAAGCAGCTAACATAAGGAAGGGTTAACAGCTGGCTGAGTACATTTGCTTTAATATTATGATAGTCACTACAAGTTAGCATAGCGTTTACGTCATTGAAACAGTACTTCCTCTGTCGGTTTCTAGTGGGATATTTTGTGTCATTTTGGAGCGCACTTTTCATGTTTGAGACCTGGTGGGATGTGTGTCTGTGAACTAGCCTGAAGGTGTGTGTGATCAAGGATGAGCATGTGTGTGTGTGAGCTAGCCCTGTGAAGAGGCGTGACCCCTCGCTACTCTCCAACAATGGTCTGAGGGCCTATTGTCATGGTAATGTGATCACCGCCTCTCGTTCCCTGCCAGTGAGTAGGCTGTTTTCCCCCTCCATAACAGACTCAGTAATTTATCTGTCTTCCTCTTTCAGCTCTCCTTTTGTCATCTTTCTGTCTTCCTTCTACTCGATCTTTGAGAATAATATCCTCTCAGCTTTCACTGTGTTGGTTATTTGTAGAATCATCTCTGTTCTCTGTGAGCCGTAGCACAATGTACGACCAATTTGGGTTTTAGACTGAACACTGTCTTTGGGTTTTAGGAGTTGCCTGGATGTTTGTGGCTCAGCACTCCCAGGTCTGTTGTTACCTGGCTGGTTCCCCTCCTGCTGTGTCATTGTCTCTCCCATACACTAACCAGCAGGCTACTTCACACCTGCCCACTCAAACGTGCCCTGCTTGTCTGTCTGATGTCTATCTCCCCACACCTGTGTGTCTGTGCATGCGTGTGTTATGGCTGGGCGATATAAAAAAAAAAAAAATATCTCGATGTTGTCCAAAAATGTACGATATTCGATATATCTCAATATGTTTGCATTTAAATAATAAAAAAAACATGATTTTCTTTTGCCTCCATTAGAAAACAACCAAAACAAATTCAAGCAGTTGCCATAACATGGTACTTGCAACTTGACAAATGGACCTCAGTGTTTTTTTTTAAATATTCGATATTCACGATATTTTCAAATTTTACATTGTCGTCAAAATAATTGCGATATCATCGGTAATATTTGATATACCACCCAGCCCTAATGTGTGTGTGTCTGCGTGTGTGTATCTGTGCGATTGTGTGTGTGTCTATAATCCATTTGTGTGTGTGTGTCTGTGCAATTGTGCGTGCCTGTGCGCTTGTGTGTGAGAGTTCCGGTGCTTCAGGTCTGCTGATAGATGGGACATTCTTTACCACAGATGTCAATGCTTCCAGAGACGGCACCGTAACAGTAATTATAAAAATGATGAATTGTAAAGCCTATCAGGTTGGGCCTGTTCTGTAATCTCTGTGGTTGTCTATTCAGTGACTCCTGCAGTGGGCTAGCCTTCACTCTCTGGCCCTCCCTCTGGCCCTCAGCTCATCCCTCCCCTGCCTCTCACAACATCTACAGCGGAGGGATCGTTTTAGTCTTGCGTTAGCATAAGCATTAGCCCCGGACCGATGGCTGCTCCTGTGTGATCTGGCTGGCTTGTTTGGTGCTGCAGCAGTGGGGCCTGTTTTGGAGAGCTCTGGGTTAGCTGTGTGTAGAACTGTGTGTAGAGCTGTGTGTAGAGCTGTGTGTAGAGCTGTGTGTAGAGCTGTGTGTAGAGCTGTGTGAAGAGCTGTGTGTAGAGCTGTGTGTAGAGCTGGGGCGAGTGGGAGGGAGAGACAGTGTGTTGCTCAGATCTGCTGCTGCCCACGCTTCACTTGCACTGGCAGGCTCACACACATACACACACTCGGTCTCTTCCTAACTTGCTCTGTAGTATGCACGTATACGGATTCACATAGGTCTACACATGCTCTGTACGCCGTCTGTGTTGAAGATCCACAGTGTTTGGGAGTCAGGTGGGAGTCAGGGAGTCAGGTGGCTGAGCGGTTAAGGAATTGGGCTAGTAATCAGAAGGTTGCTGGTTCGATCCCCGGCTCTGCCAAATGACGTTGTGTCCTTGGGCAAGGCACTTCACCCTACTTGCCTCGGGGGGGGGGAATGTCCCTGTACTTACTGTAAGTCGCTCTGGATAAGAGCTTCTGCTAAATGTAAATGTTTGGAGTGACAGGTTTTGTGTGAGACTGCTGTACCTGGCAGTAGACCAGGACATTCTTACCTGCGCCTTCACTCTCTATTACTGCACTCCCTATTCATCTCTCTCTCTCTTCTATCTCTGTCTCTCTTTTTGCTCTCTCACTCACCTGCCGTCATTACTTTCGTAAAGCCCAAAGTATGTCCTGCGGCCATTTCCTGCTTCCCCTGCATTCACGTCCTGTTAGTTCTCTATCTCTCTCTCTCTTGTGTGGGTGTGTGTATTTATGTCTAGCAGAGGAAGCTGTTACAACAGTCAGATCTCAACAGACTGGTATGGCCTGCTCAGACACGACGCTCCACCTCTGGTTGCATCCTCATTGGCTGTCAAGCATTCCCTGAATCTGATTGGTCCAGAAGAAGAGAATGTAATAAACTTTGTATCTGCCTTCTAGAATTTGTTGGAATGAGAACACCTGGCTAGTCTGGTCTTGCTAGCTCAAAGGTTCAGCTCGGTCACAATCTTCTGGCTAATGACTCTGTTAAGTCATGGGCTCATATTATAAAATCGCTACCGTCTTGTCCTGTTCCTTGGTTTAGGGGACTTTGCCTAATGTTCTGAGGCTGCCAGCTTGGTCTTAAATGTTGTTGTCTGTTCTCTCTAGATTAGTTATGGCTTGGAAAAGGTCCAGGAGGGAAGCAAGCATAGTCTGGTCCACAAGCTAACAGTTAACTAGATAGGTCTGAACAACTGTAGGCCCAACTCCTATTCTACCTTTAAGATAAAGTGGTGTGCGTGTGTGTGTGTTGATGTATTAATCATTATTACGCATTCCCAACTCCTTTCAGATAATTTTTTGTGTGGTGAAAGGTTACCATGCACTGGTGTTGATGTAGTCTTTACTATATTTAATATTCTTCCCTGGTTCTTATTAGAAGCAAAGATCGCAACATGTAATCAGGGACTGGCATCGTTCTCTTCTGAACTGAAGACTATTAAATCCTCACATCATTCCGTCTGTGTCTCTCCTAATGGTAAACCGAGCTCATTATAGCACTGGGGCTCCGTGCAACCCAGAACAGGCCAGAAAAGTGTTTTCAGGCCCTTTCATTTCTCCACAGCCCTTCAAAAACAACATGTTTGGACTGTTTCTGTGGTTCACGCTGTTTAGGTCTGAGCTGAAGGAATGTGTCTAAATGGCAAATGCCTGAGAGAACGGGGAGAGTGCATCAGGGGTGGGGGGCACATTTGCTCTAAGTGTTCGCAGATGGTAGGGAAAGTTCATCAGCTCTCTCTCTCTCCCCGCTATGGAAAAACGAAGCCTGGAAAGAGAAGGCCCAGAGCCACCGGAAGCCATCTTTCCTGCCTCCGCTGATGATGTTTGGTGGCCTTGAGCTGAGCTGCGGCAGGGGCCTTACGCTTGATCTCTGATGGCTACTGAACGACAGGGGTCAGCCAGTATTGTTGTGGTGGTCACGCCTAGCGTACCCCTCTGGTTACGTTAGCCCACTAATCTAGGCTGCTGGAGATGTGGAGACGTAAGCCAGTCATGCCAACAGGAGCGACAGCTGTGTCTCTTTTATTTATGCTATTGGATTGCCAATGATTGATTGGGTGTTTGCATGTGCTGGTGTTGTGTGGAGAAAACATTGCGTCCCCTTCCATACACTAGCGGAAATAATTTATAGGTGTGTCTTTCAACGGCAGCTGCCATTGGCCATTGTGTGGTGATCCCACTAACCAGCCCGTTAACCAGTCGGCCCATTGACCTTGGCCAGGCTGGATTGAAATGTACACCAGTGGCCATTTTGTTATCCATGTCAGTCTGCCAAGTCACGCCCTCCCAAAGACATAAACAGACCAGAGACAGCTGACTCCTCCCTGCCTCTTGGGCAGCTCCGTAATCTCTCATTACATTCACCAGCCCTGCCAGCCGTAGCACCCCCCAGAAGGTAGATAGGCCCAGCTGGGACAGAGGAGGGGGACTAGCTGAGGAACAGAAGATGGAATGGCTTTGGGATGGGAATTGTTGTCAAGGAGTAGATGAATGTTGTCTTGGCCTAGTAACCTATCTGTCGTAGTGGTCAGAGATGAGTCCAGTTGATTGAAGCAAGTTCAAGTGGATTTGCCCTTTTTTGTGTTTGCGTAGTAGGTCGAACTGGTGTTTTTGTGTAAAAACAAAGGCAAAACTATTGTTTCCCAATGAGCATCACGGTGTGCTACTCTGTCGCTCTCCACCCATGTCCCATTCCCTCACCTCTCTCTCATCTCTTCTCTTTTCTCTCCGTACAGAGAAGCAAGGTCCGGAGAGGAAGCGCATTAAAAAGGAGCCCACCAACTCCAGGAAGGCCAGCCTGCCGTTTGGGATGGGCATGCCAGGGATCCGGGCTGGGTACCCCCTCTCCGAGCGGCAGCAGGTGGCTCTGCTCATGCAAATGACGGCTGAGGAGTCCGTCAACAGTCCAGGTGCGTGTTTGTTATGTAGACCACGTCTCTGGGAGCGTGACAGAGGGGGTCTGGGGAAGGGGATGGAGGGGGGCAGGCGAGTGGATCTGTGCTGATACCCTGTTCCTCTCCTCCTTGTTGCCGTTAGCAAGCTAGTTAGCTGTCCCAGCTACACAATGTTCCCATGTTTCATTAAAGAGCAAAGAGCACTCTTTTAATTTGAATTCAATTAACCAAAATAACCCTCAACAGTTCCTATTATTGTTGTCAGCTCACTGCTGAATGAGTTGGTCCATGTTTTGAATGCCCCAGAGATAAAAACGAAACATTCCTGTACTGAAGCTGCTGTGGGGTTTGGTTGTGGAATGTAGCATGGGGCCATTATGGAAATGAAAGTGGTTTCCCTCTGGGGGGTTGAGCTAGTCTGAGAAGGACTAATAGAGCAATCTCAGCCCTCTGCCAAAACCACAGAGCATCCGGAGACCAGGCAGACAGGGCTCTTGTTTATTTTATATCTCATCTGCTTTCTGCTATTAGATTAGACTGACCAAGCATTGCCTCCCGAGTGCTGCATTTTGGATGTCTGGTGATTTAAAACACTTGATGCCAGTGTTGTATAATGCCATGTCTCACCTCTGGTAATCCCCTTAGTTGATAAATACGTAGATCATTGCATCAAGTCTCAGTTTTGGGTAATCCATTTGGTTTCATTTGGATCCAAGTTTTTGTTAGAGTGAGATCCTGTGCTTCCAGTCACCCACCATTCTCCCTTTAGCCTATGGCTACAGGACAGAACATAAATTAAGTGAGTTTCCAATAGAATTTGGGACAATGTGCTACAAACTCAATAATGTAAATATGATTAAGGTTTTTCTTTAATCCACTAACTGCAATGAAGAGAGCTCACACTAAATGGATCCACAGCTCTGCTGACAACCTTAATAGCAAGACTGCCATCCAGAGGCCAAGTCTTGAACAAAGTTATTTTGAATCAAACAACACTTACTTTACATTTTATATTCAAATATATTTTCTATCCAAGTGTCAGGCAAAAAGTGCATGTAGAAAATACAGCTGATGATGAAGGATCAGATGTGCATATTTTAACAGTATAACAGTCATATTCAAGGATCAGTCTTTATTTAGTCTGTATTTTTTATTTAGGTACAGCACACAGTAACCATATCTCAACTACTAGGCATGGTGAACAGTAATACTATCACAACTACAGTGCCACAATAACATCTCAACTACAATAGCGCATACTACAGTGCAGCAAAATCAACAAATTTAAAATGCAGCATCAACCAATTTTGTGGGTGCAGACCTGTCATGTATTAGTGTTCTTTTTGTTCCGCTTGTGCCATGTTTATTGATCAGAATGACTATTGGGTTTCTATTTGTTGAATATAAAGACATTCCTTGTCCTTTCAGACACAACACCAAAGCATCAGTCACAGTCGAGTCTGGGTCAGAAGGGAACGCCAAACTCTGCATCTAAAACCAAAGACAAAGTGAACAAGCGCAACGAGAGGGGCGAAACGCGACTGCACCGGGCAGCCATCCGCGGGGAGGCACGCCGCATCAAGGAGCTCATCAGCGAGGGAGCCGATGTGAATGTAAAAGACTTTGCAGGTGAGAGGAGCTGTCATTCGCAATGGGTCCTATCTTCTGCTCTATCCGTCCACCTCTCCATCCCTCTTTTCTGCGGTCGTATGATCATGACAAACTCCCTTTCTTGCTACCTGTAGGCTGGACTGCATTGCATGAGGCGTGCAACAGGGGCTACTACGATGTGGCCAAGCAGCTGCTGGCAGCCGGGGCGGAGGTCAACACCAAGGGTCTGGATGACGACACCCCTCTACACGATGCATCCAACAACGGACACTTCAAGGTCTATATACTGGCCGCCTTGTTCTGGCCTTGTACATTTACATTACATTTAGTCATTTAGCAGACGCTCTTATCCAGAGCGACGTACAGTACGTACAGGGACATTCCCCCCGAGGCAAGTAGGGTGAAGTGCTTTGCCCAAGGACACAACGTCATTTGGCAGAGCCGGGAATTGAACCAGAAACCTTCTGATTACTAGTCCAATTCCCTATCCGCTCAGCCACCTAACTTCCCTTGTACACTCAACGCTTACCAACACTATAAAACCCCAAGCAAGCACCTTAAGAATTGCTAAACATTGATGTGTGCATTCCCCTCAGGTGGTAAAGTTGCTTCTAAGGTATGGAGGGGACCCTCGTCAGAGTAACCGGAGAGGCGAGACTCCATTAAAGGTTGCCAACTCCCCGACCATGCTGAATCTGCTGCTTGGAAAAGGAACTTACACCTCGAGTGAGGAGAGTTCATCAGGTATGTGAATTGTTAACCCATTTTTACACTTCAGACATTCTTACCTGCTCGCTCGTCTAGTTTAATGCCCAGAACGGAATAGCTATATCAGTTTAGGCAGTGAACGTGTTTAAATCATTTTTTGTTTTTCCTCTGCTTTTCTACCCAGAATCCTCAGAGGAAGAAGATGCTCCTTCGTTTGCTCCTTCCAGCTCAGTTGATGGCAACAACACAGACTCTGAATTTGAGAAGGGCCTCAAGTTAAAAGGGAAGAACTTGGACCCGCCCAAGTGTGCTGTCACCCCTGTCAAGGACGAGTACGAATTTGACGAGGATGATGAGGAAGAGCGTGTCCCTCCGGTGGATGACAAACACCTCCTGAAAAAGGAATTCCGCAAGGACCCCGTTAGCAAGGCCAACAGCTTCATCTCAATACCCAAGATGGAGGTTAAAACCTATTCCAAAAGCAACTCGCTCACACCAAAGAAGGCTGTCCGGCGTATTATCTCGGACAGCAACAGCTCAGATGAGGATGATAGGACGTTGAGTTATACTACACCGACTCCTCGGCAACCGCCATCGGCAACTAACTCCAAAGCTCGGGACTCTGCCACCCTGAGCTCCAAGCAGCAAAAAGAAAAGAATAAAGTCAAAAAGAAAAGGAAGAAGGAGACAAAAAACAGCGTCAGTAAGGAGGTGCGCTTTAACAAAGTCAACGACAAGTTCTGTACCTCGGACTCTGAGTGTGAGGACCTGGAGAGTGAGGATGAGAAGGGCTCGATGCAGAGCTTGAACTGTGTAAAGGACTCCTCTGGGAGCGTTAAAGAATCCTCCGTCTTCAATGCCTCCTCCTCTTCTCATGGGGGCTTGAACTCTCAGAAACAGGCACCGTCACTGGCAGAGCAGCACCCAAAGCAGTGGAGGACTGATGGCTGGAAGACCGTGTCGTCTCCTGTGTGGTCAGACGTCAGTTCCCTCTCGGACTCGGTCAGAACCAGGCTGTCCAGTGAGTCGGACTACTCTTCAGCTGACTCGAGTGTAGAGTCAGTAAAACAGGTGAAGAAGAAAGCCCAGGAGAACAGGAAGAAGAATAACAATGTGCATGCGAATGCACTGGACAAAAAGAACTCTGACTTGTACAAGAACTCCAACACAGATGGCGCAGTCTCCAAAACAGATAAAGATGGCAAGGTGTTGAAGAAACATAAAGTGAAGCACAAGCACAAAAGTAAAGAGAAGGAAAAGGAAAAGGCTCCTAGTCTTGTGCTCAATCAAGACATGAATGAGAAGTTTGTTAAAAGCTTTTCTTTTGACTTTGACGATTCAAGACAAAAGTCCCTCCTTGTGGAAACCGAGTCCCCTGCAGAGAGCAAGGTCAAGTTATCCAAACATGACAAAGATCACTCGAAAAAGGAGGACAGACCTTCAAAAGTCAAATCAGAAGACAAGGACTGGTCAACTGGAAAAGAGACACAAAGACCTACTAAGGAGGAGAAAGCAAAGAAAACAAAGGATTCCACCAAGGATAAGCCCAGCAAGGAAGAGAGGGAGAAGCCAATAAAAGTTGACAAAGAGCGGAGTCTTAAGGAGAAGGAGAAACCCAAAGAGGAGAAACAGAAAGCCCACAAAGAGGAGAAGAAGAAGAAATCCAAGGAGAAGTCCTCAAAGGTGGACAGAAAGGGGGAGCAAAAAGAAGAAAAACACCTGAAAGTGGATAAAGAGAAAAACACCACCCGGGAAGAAAAGGAGAAATCCAAGAAGGAGAAAGCGCCAAAAGAGGAGCCTGACTACCAAGGCTATGATGTCAACAATCGTTTCCTCAACCTTGAAGACACCAAGCAAAGTGCCTCCGACGACCACCACGACCGATGGGCTTCAGACCTCTCCTCTGACTCCTCCCTCTACGAAGATGACAGTTGGGACGCTCCAGTGAAGGAGTACAAGGAGTATAAAGCAAACAACGCCGTCAAGCTGATAGTGGAGACTGTTAGAGAAGAAAGCAGGGAAAAGAGGAAGGAGAACAAAGTCAAAGACAAGAAGTCAGAACACAATGACAAACGGGCAGAGAAAGAGGTAATCTCCAAGAAGAAAGACTCATTAGAAAAGATTAGTGAAAAGAAAAAGGACTGGGCGGAAAAGCAAAAACTTAACTCCAGCCACTCTTTGGAGAAAGAGAAAAAGCGGAAGGAGTCTGCAGATAGTGTCAAAGAAAAAAAAGAGAAAGACCCGATGGACAGCTGTAGAGACCGCAAAGACTCCTATGAGTTCACTAAAGACCGAAAAGACTCAAAAATCAAACAGGAGTCAATACGAGACGAGTATGGGAATGATGCGTTCTTCAAGGACAGTGAAGCTGTTGGCAAACCATCTGAAATCCGAGAAAGGAACCACTCTGGAAAAGAAAAGGAGAGGAAAGGAGACGGCGTGGAAAAAAGGGAGAAGTCAAAAGCTGAAAAACATAAGGAGAAGCCAAAAGACAGAGGAGTAGACCAAGAGGAGAAGAAGCTGGAGAAGAGCTTGACAGACAAAGCTGTGAAGGAGAAGGACCCAGACCGAGGCTCTAAGGAGAAGAAGGACGGGGCTAAAGACAAACATAAAGACTCTCACAGCAAAGAGAAAGACAGGAAGATGGCTTCAGAGCAGACAAAGGACAAGAAAGAGAAACCCTCCCAAGATAAACACACAGAAAGGGAGAAGGACTTCTTTGAGGTAAAAAAGGAGGAGAGAAAGCCAGAGAAGGTTCGCGAAAAAACTTGGTATAAGATCGCTGACATCTTTACGGACGAGAGTGAGGATGAGGAAGATAACTACAACGGGGGTGTAGCCAAGCTAAGTGACTCGCTAGGGCTCTCTGACTCTCACAGGAAAGACTCCACACCTGACAGAGATGACTTGGATCACTTTGCAACAGAAAAACCAAGAAAATACTCAGTGGAGGTCAAACACACGGCAGAGAAGCAGAAAGAAAAAGACCACAAAGAGAAAAAGAAAGAAAAGGCCGGATTCGACTCGGGGAAAGATCGAAAGGGCTCCCTGGAGAAACACAACAAAGACAAGAAAGAAAAGGATGTTGACATAAAACACAAGGAACGTAAAGACAGGATGTCAGTAGATTCAAACCAGGAGAAGAAAAACAAGCAGAAACTTCTGGACAAGAGGGAAGCCGTCGAGGAGAAGATCAAGAGCAAATATAAAGACAAGCAAGACCACCTCAAGGACAGGAAGCCCTCCAAGGGTAGTGGGGAGAACGAGAAGTCCCTGCTGGAGAAACTGGAAGAGGAGGCCATGAATGACTACAAAGACGACTCCAACGACAAGAACAGCGAGCTGTCCTCAGACAGCTTCACGGATCGGGGCCACGAGCCGGTCCTCAGCAGCTACTATGACTCCTCCAACATCAGCTTGCCAGACATCACAGAGGAGAGGAGGGACTCTCTGTCCATATCAACCCCCCAGGACAAGTTCAGGGAGAAGGAGAGACACCGGCACTCCTCTTCCTCATCATCCAAAAAGAGCCACGAGAAGGAAAAGGTCAAGAAAGGCGACAAGAGAGACAAGACGGAAGAGATCCGAGAGTCCTACGGCCGTAGAGAGAGTCTTCCCTTTGAAAAGGAAACGATGCCTCTCGAGGCTGACCCATACACGTTTCCTTACGGGTCTAAGGGGGATGGAGAGGACGATTTTGACAAGACGTTGGAGTTTGAAAAGGAGATGTCTAAAAAGGCTGACAAGGACAAAGCTAGCAGTGTCATCAGTGACAAAATCAAGGACAAAAAGAAGAAGGAAAAACACAAGGAGAAGATCAAGGAGGACAAACATAAGTACGTAGACAATTGTGGGTCCTTCAAGCACTCCAAGGAGGACATTAAGTCTGGACTGAAAGAGAGCCCTCAAATCACCAATCTTAAAGAGAGGTCCAAAGAAGACAGTCCTAAATTTGAAGCAAAGAAGGAAAGGAATAGAGAGACCCTCGACAAAGACGGCAGGACAGATCACATCAAGTCGAAGGTTAAAGAGGAGAACGAGAAACTCGGTCTGTCCAAAGACACCACTCGGAAAGACAACCGTCCTCGTGAGAAATTGCTGGTTGACGGTGACCTCAGACTTACAAGCTTTGGGCAGATGTTGAGTTTGAAAGACCAGGAGATCGAGGAGCGCCATAAGAGACATAAAGAGAGGATGAAGCAGATGGAGAAACTGAGACATCGATCAGGAGATCCCAAACTCAAGGACAAAACCAAGTCCACAGAGGAGCTGAGGAAAAGCCGCAGTGAGCTGTCAACTAAGAAATCAAACAGTTTAGAGTCCGCCTTGAAGGAGAAGAAGCTAAAAGACGTGGGTCTCCCAGCCCAGATAATGTCCCCTGAGAGGAAGTCCCAGGCCTTGGATGGTCACAACTCCAAGGACTGGCTAGCTGGCCATCAGATGAAAGAGAACTTGCCTGCCTCTCCCAGACCGGACCAAAACAGACCCACTGGTGTTCCCACCCCCACATCTGTCATATCTTGTCCCAGCTATGAGGAGGTGATGCAGACCCCAAGGACCCCTTCCTGCAGTGCGGAGGACTACCCTGACATCATGTTTGATGGCCTGGACTGTCAAAACTCCTCTGCCATGACCATGTCGATGAATGCCTGCTCCCCATCCTTTTTTGACCGGTATGCATTGATTCTTTCTCAGATCTTTTTCATGTTTCATTTAGTGCTGTAATATTTATATTGTTTGAGTGTTTAAGTTGTGCATGATAAAGCATTTCTCATGTTGCCTGCCTCTACCTGTTTCAGGTACTCCAACTCCTCTCACAGCTTTCAAGAGGGCACGTGTCTGACCCCCGCTAAGAACCTCCAGCTTCCTCTGGTGAGCCGCTCTGGCTCCTCTGAGGTCCGCAGGCCCCTGGAGGACGAGTTTAAGGCTGAAGCTGACAAGTTCCTCCGACAACAGAGCATGCCAGCAAACTCCGACTTCGACCTGTCAGTCTCCCACCCTGCAGAGGACAAGCCGGTGTCCATTGAGAGACTGGACTGCCTGTCTTCTCCGTACTTCTCTCCCATGAGGATGCTGTCCCCTCGGGTGGAACCTGCTCAACCAGCACCAGACGGCACCAGCTCCAGCTTGGTGTGCCCAGAGGGCAACGATCCAGAGAATGTCTACACCAACTTCCTCCTCAATCCCTCCACTCCTGCCCACAGACCTGACCCCCAGGAGCCATGCCTGGACATCGCAGCTCCACCCACCCCAGCCCCGGCAGCGCTGCCCCCTCTGGACATAGATGACCTCCCAGAGCCTCACCACAGTGAACCCAGCTTAGTGCCCTCAGACCCAGTCAGTGGTTCTGACTACCTTCCTCCTGTCACTGAGGAGCGAGATGAGGAAGATGAGGAAGAAGACGAGGAGGAAGAGGAGGATGAGGAGGAAGACATGATGTCAGAGGAGGAAGGGGAGGAGGAAGAGGTTGACGTGGAGGAGAGAGCGGAGCGTGCAGCGGAAGAGGCGGAGCAGCGGAGGCATGAGGAGGAGTGCTCCTCCTTCTCTCCGAGGGCTGAGGAGCCTCTGCAGAAGAGCTGGGCCGAATCTCCAGATAGACGGGCCACAGAGGCGCACCAACTTAGCCCCTCGCACCCGCACCCAGCCACCATTGGGGAAAACTCCTGCGACCACAACCTGGCCTGGAACTCCGACATGCTCCCCAAGTCTCCCCAGAGGAACTATGGTGAAATCGAGGTGGCCGTCTCCAAAATCACCAGCCCCTTTTCCAACTCAGACAGTGAGATACACCACATCCCAAGCCACACTTCCGTCACCCCTCCCTACGCCTCCTACTCAAGGACCTATGTCCCAGAGTCTGACTTTGAAGAGCAGAAAGATGCAGTGGAAGACATTCCTTCCCCAGAGAGACCTGAGACCGCTTCCCTGGATGCACAGGTTAACTACATGAACACCTCCTCCTCCTCTACCAGGTTAGAAGCCTTCTTCACAGACTGTAAGCCTTTAGAGGACAGCCACCAGATAGCGCCAGAAGCTCCCTGTATAAGAGAGATCAGTCCAGACAGCAGACAGAGTGCCCATGGCTTCACCACAGAGAGCCATCTGGTCCCAACAGGGGGCCACGAGCCAGTGGTGCCCTGGGCTGATCCATTTGCCGCCACCGTGGACGAGTTGGACGATCTGGGACCCTTCTCCCTCCCAGACCTGCCCTTGCCCGACAAGGAAATGCAGGAGCCCGACGCCCGAAACCCAGAGTCTGCCGACCTCAAGGCCCTGTCTGGCCACCTCCGACCCTGCCTGACTGAGAGGCAAGAGGAACCGGAGCTCATGGATGTAGACCTTCCCAGCTTGGCCAAGGCCCCCTGCCCTGCTGTGGGTCTAACCCTCAGCGAGGCTGGGCAGGACCTGGTGATGCCCTCGCCTCAGCCTCCCTACCAGGCAGAGCTGGACGCAGAGCCTCAGAGCGTGGCGGTCAGCTCCTCCCTGAAGCAGCAGGGAGTCCTGGAGGCCAGAGGGCAGCACGAGGGACCTTCTCAGACTGATGGAACCCTGATGTTCCCTGCTGTGGAGCCAGACAGCTGTCAGCCCCACAGTCACCTGAACCTGACCGACTCCCTGTCACTGCCCATGGTCCCTGGGATGGAGCCCCTGTTCACCGACAAGCCAGATCAGGGTGGGCAGATAGCCGAGCCTTCTCTCGGGTCCTCTTCCAGCCCGCTGCCCTCTGTCCCAGTCGCGGTGACGATTTCCAGCACGGTTCAGGTGTCGGAGGCTTTGGAGACCTGTTCCAAGTTGACTGTTACTTTGACCACGCTACAAACGGACGTAGCGCCCAAGAAGGTGGAGGAGGTGCCTCAGAGGATGACCCGCAACCGTGCCCAGATGCTGGCCAATCAGAACAAGAACGTGCCCACCACCACTGCCGCCGCCACCACCACCCTCGCTTGCGTGATGACATCTTCGGCCTCTACTCCAGTCAGTACGGTGCCGAACCCTGCAACTGTGACCTCTGTTACCACCCCTAGCACTACAGCCTCCACCCCCAACAACACCCCCACCACCACCCCCACCCTGGTCTCTGCTGTGGTTGTGCCTCTGGAGAAGGAGGAGAAGAAGGAGGTGGTCGGCGTAAGCGTCCCTGTCTCCGCTCCCGCTGCCCCAGCTGTGCTCAGCAAGGTGAAAGGTCGCGTCCTGGAGGAGGAGGAGTCGCAGACGCAGCACCCACGCAAGAGGAAGTTCCCCCGGTCTGGCCAGCAGCAGGTCCAGGTGCAGCTGGTCAACACCGCCATGCAGCAGACCCGGGAGATGATCCAGCAGACGCTGGCTGTCATTGTCAACGCCATCAAGCTGGACGACATCGAGCCCTACCACAGCGACCGCTCCAACCCATACTTCGAGTACCTGCAGATCCGCAAGAAGATCGAGGAGAAGAGGAAGATCCTGTGCTACATCACGCCCCAGGCCCCCCAGTGCTACGCAGAGTATGTCACCTACACAGGGTCCTACCTGCTGGATGGCAAGCCCCTCAGCAAGCTGCACATCCCTGTGGTGAGTGCAAACATATACGCCAGCTAGCTCCATCTTGAAACCGATGCCACTGTCCTATCCGACATATTGTATTTATCTGTGCCGTGATGTTGGGATGACGATCGCTAACGTGTTCTGGTATCATGTTTGTCAGATCGCTCCTCCTCCATCCCTCACGGAGCCCTTGAAGGAGCTCTTCAGACAGCAGGAGGCTGTGAGAGGCAAGCTGAGACTGCAGCACAGCATTGAAAGGGTAAGACTGTCCTCATCTGTCTCCCCTGTCTCTGATCTTTGCTCCCACCTATCATTGGCAACCATTTGTGTTTCTTTATTGTCTAATGTCTGATGTAACGTTGAGTGTGAGGAGTTTCTTTCTTTGATGTGAGATTAAAGCATGAGAGCCAGTGAGCGTTCTTATAGCTGTGGAGTGGTCACCACCGCAGTACTGCCGGCTCTGTCTCAATGATTACTGGGGTATGATTAACCCTGGGAACTGGAATGAGATCATAACTCCACCTTATTATCCTGCCACCAGAGAAACTTGGAGGACAACGTTCATTTTCAAAGTCTCCCTGACCCCTCTCATTTCTTGAATCTTCCCTCTTAGAATGTTATCTTTATATTTATGCTCTCGTTGTCCCACCTATTCCCTCTGTCTGCAGGAGAAGCTGATTGTGTCATGTGAGCAGGAAGTGCTTCGGGTTCACTGTCGAGCAGCCAGGACGATAGCCAATCAGGCCGTGCCATTCAGCGCCTGCACCATGCTGCTGGACTCTGAGGTGTACAACATGCCCTCCGAGAGCCAGGTGGGTAACTACGGCAACGTCCCTGTGACATCACCTAGGCTGTAGAAACACTGTGCAACAATCAGCTATCAGTGTAGTTGGCATGGCTGCCATCTTCTGCTCTCTCCATTTGAGAATCATCTTGATGTATTTATCTATCACCATTTTATGAGATAGTGTTTGTCCTACATTGTATTACATAGTTGTGATAACCTTCCTGTGAACTTCTTGAGGCTTACAACAATTCTATCCTACATGTTTTAAGACCTGTGTCTTCTTCTTCTATGCCACGTTAGGGGGACGAGAACAAGTCTGTGAGAGATCGCTTCAACGCTCGCCAGTTCATTTCTTGGATCCAGGATGTAGATGACAAGTATGACCGCATGAAGGTAAGCCTACTATCACACTCCTCCACTCGCTGCACCCCTGGTTATGTTAGACTGGACGCCATTAGGAAGGGTTGTCCTTAGGGATCACATCCGAGTACATTACAAAGAGATTCCAACGAATTGTGCTGGTATGATAATTGGGTGTGCTTTGCCTTCGGCAAGGGCACAACCTTTGTTCTCTCACATATATATTATTATTTTTATTATTATTATTTTTATTCTTTTTGCCCCCCTAAAACTCAGTAAATATTTGGCCTACATAGACAACGTAGGTGTCAAACGTTTCGTCTTGGTAGCGATTGAGTTGCTTCTATTGGAATTTACGTTCCGTTGCATGGTTTGGGCTTAAGTTAAGTTTTTGTGGCGAAAAGTGAAGCTAACGGTGGCTAATTTGCTAGCCACAGTCACTGACGTTACTAACGTCACTACGTCACTAACGTCACGAAAACACGCGTGACTACCTTTGGCAGAACATTCGTTTCGCATCTGTTAACCTGGGGGATAGCTAGGCTAACTATAGCTTTACTGCAAGGCAGCTGCAGAAACACCACAAGCAAAGAGTCAAGGTAGATAACTATTTACTCATTTTACTTTGTGATATGACACACAATTGTCATGTGTAATGTACAGTATAAGCTGATATTATTAAGGAAGTACATCTACTTTCGGAAACAGTAGTCTACTATTTCACTGAAGTATTAGCATCATGACATTAGCCTGTGTTGCCCTGGCAACACATACTACAGTGGTCTATGATGTAGCGTTATCTGTTTTCAATCGTTAAAATAAACATTCCTCACATATACATTTTCGTTGTAGGATTTATTCTGACATTAGAAAACGATTTGTTGGTGAAATTACCATTACCTGTGGTTTCAAACCAGTGTAGCTCACTGCAACGCTGTAGCTTACGCGAGACACTACAAAAACATCTAAACTACACAGCTGTTTAGGAAGTCAAACGGCGACAGAACATGTTCGGCACTCCCCTTACTTAAATCAAAAGTCTATCTAACTACTAACCTGAACTTCATTGCCACAGCCTAAACGTTGTCAATCTGTTCATGAAAATAATTAATTTCAGCTCAAACCGTACAACGGAACGTTAAATCCAATTCAACCAACGCAATCGCTACCAAGACGAACACAGCAGTAGTCTAGTACTGTACCGTAGTAGTACAATTTACCGGGGCAGCTTCTCCACACAGGGCTATATCGCATTTTGCGTTGTTACTGACAATGATCGCTACCAGTGAGCTTTTTATGAATGAGCGATTTTCCACTAAATAAATGTCAAGCTTATTTACGTTTTTGGGGGCATATTTTCAGTTAGCAGATGGTACTGTTTGAATCGCGATTCTATCTTTTGCCGGTAAAGTCTTAGAATAATCTTCAAAGGGGGTTCTTTATTAATGAATGAATGCAATATGAGTAGGCTAAATGCCTGAAAATATCACGAAAAGGGACAACTTAAAAGGACGTTTAAGTCATAGAGATTAGGTCCATTTTTACACCGGTCTGCCAAATGTATTCGTTTTGATTCAGCCTGTCAGCTGCCTCTTGCAGGGGAAATGAGAAGACATCATATTTCATTCTACACTTCACTCGTATTTTGAGTTGTAAATGAGCAGCAAAAAAAAGATGCTTTTAAATCTATGTAATCTTTATAAATAATAAGTAGGCCCGATGCATTTTTATATAAAATATACAGACCCCTGTGCAACCGACGCAAGCAAGCACACCTTACAATTTCCCCAGAAATTGTATCCTCTCTAGTTATGATTGTTTTGGGGTACTAATGATCTCTCGCCTGTTCTCCCCCAGACATGTCTGTTGATGCGACAGCAGCATGAGGCAGCCGCCCTCAACGCAGTCCAGAGGATGGAGTGGCAGTTGAAGGTGCAGGAGCTGGACCCTGCAGGTCACAAGTCCCTCTGTGTCAACGAGGTGCCCTCCTTCTACGTCCCCATGGTGGATGTCAACGACGACTTTGTCCTGCTTCCCGCGTGACACGCACACGTACGCCGAGTCACGGCTTGTCATCCTCCACCACTTCTTCTCAAAGAGACATTTTACAGATCGAACGGAAAGGGCTAGCCAGTTTGAAAAGGACTATAAAACCTATATATTATATAGAAAAAAACTGTAAAAGACAAAAAAACTTGCTGATGATTCCCTTCCGTGAGAGGAGTCTTTTTACCGGAGAAAGAGGAGAAAAAGAAAAAAAAACACAACTTGCACTTTCATCCTTCGAGTTTCTATGCTTTTGTTTGATCGTATGAAAAGCAAAAACATCTTTGCTTCGAGGCTTGGTCGACAGGCCTCTGCCTTCGCCCAGTCTCTGGTCCTTGGCGGAGCAGTGGAGAATAGAGATCTATTTTCTGTTAGTTGATGATCCTCCACTGAGCCGAGACCTCCCACTTACTTGGATCACTTCCCAGAGGAGGAGCCTCCCAGTGACCAAAACAAAGGCGTGGTCTGGAGAGTGTGTCTGCGTTAGAGATGCATTGTGGGATCTCCCACCTGTGTCCTGACGGGGGCTGGAAAGAGTCCGTGGATAAACGCAGTCTTTCTGCTCAGGACGATAAGGCCACACTGAGAGCCAGAGAGCAGTCCCCCTTCTGTCTACGCCTCCAGTGCCACTCCACATCACATGGTGGCGCTGCACACATGCAGCAGTGTATCAAGGGGGGTCAGTAGTGTGTGTGTGTGTGTGTGTGTGTGTGTGTCAGCTCTCTGTCGGAGGGGAAGAGACTGGACTTTAAGCCTCTCTGCCCTGGTGGGGGGAGGGTACTGAGCTCCGAGGAGAGACTGGAGGGTCCTTGATGTCAACTGACTTCACCCTCCGATGCTCCAATGCACACTCTGACCAGGAAGCGACTGCAACAGGAAACACAAACACAGGACAGGACAAAACAGAATAACATGAATGTTGCGAATCAAACGTTTCAAGACGTTAGAAATGGTGGTTTAGAGGAGTAAATATTCTTCTGTCTTTTTCTTTACTTGGGCATTTCATTGTTTCTGAGGAAGTGACTTGAAACACTACAGAGCCAATATTAGTTTAATGGAAAAAATCTGAAAAAAACACATTAAAAAAATTGTATTCCGTAAATTATGTACAGTTTTTATATTCGTTAACCAATGTATTCTCGCTGCCTTCTAGATAATTTATTTTGCCACACATTACTGCACAGTTGTAAATAACTTATGTACTGTAACATCACTCAGTTAAGTGTAAAAAAAGATTAAATGAATAAAAATTATCTTTGTATGTACAGTTCACTTTCAGGCAGCACTTTCCCCCTCATATACCCATGGGCCAAAATGTGTATGCTGTCAGTATTTAGATGCCAGTGCACAGTCCTCATGTTCCCACCTGCAGACAATGTCCCGGGATGGGTCAGTGTAGGCTCCTTGTTTGGGTTACTATCACCACAACACACACAACTAGCTGGTAGATCACCCCTTCTAACTGAACAGAACCCAACCTAGACTCATCAGCCAGTCCTCACATGTAGCAGAAAGGTTATGGATTTATTTAAAGAGAAGAAACAGGTATACTAATCATTGCTTTACTACACAATTATATCTGAAAATCGAAACCAAGAAATGCCTTTTCACAGGAAATATTTTAGTTTACGCAATGTTTGGCAAGTCAAACTATGATTAGAGGGAGAGAGAGAGATGTCACAAACAAGCAAATCAATCACATATATATATATAACTCAATTTTCAGATGCTATTATTTCTCTGTCCGTGTTTCTTTTCGTCTACATGAGCTGTACAGTTATGTGTAGTACTCACTATCTGAAGCCCATGACGCCAGATCCTTGTCTCCTCATCTTCCAAAAGAGTTTGTCTTTTCCCCTGACAGGCAAGCCGAAGTCACTTGTGTCTTAGCATATGCAGGTTCTTTATCTGATGTGAAATGTGTAAACATCCACTCAGACACTTAGAAAAGAAACATTCATAAAGCCTCAATTTCCAGGTGATGTTTATACATTATTCCAGCCACAGGCTGCATTCCACGTTTAAAAACCTCCTGTGTTGATTTGATTCAAGTATTTTGACATATAACCAACCTGGTCTCCTTTTAAAAAACAATTATTGGACTTGGCAGTTGCGGCTCATTTTAAAGTCCTGAAGTAAAGTAATCTCTTCCAACAAACAATGTTTTAATTTGCATTTTAATTCTCTTATTTCTTTTTCTTCAAGTTGGTAGTATTCAAGTATCCCCCGACCGATCATGATTGATCCATCCCTATTAACTACAGTAATGACACAGGGCAAAGGCAGTGTTCCACATCTTCATTCAAATGGTGTTAGTCAAGTGGTTTGTCAGGACTTCCCGGCTGGTTTAATTCTGTTCCTCAGTTTTACCTACTTGTCCCATGTTGTGCAGTGTGATGGTGTTTACCAATTGCAGTGACTGGCAGCAGTTCAACTATATTGTTTTCCACGCCAAAAAGCATAGACAGAATTGATTTAGCTGAACTCACACACACAAAAAAGGAAGTTAAAATCTTAGTGTGACGGTGAAGACGTGTTTGTTGTCTTTTTATCCTGTTGGTAGATTGATTTGTGATTAATAGATTTATTTTCTTTGGCCCAGTGGGTCCTAATTTTGAACCTTCTCTGACCTAGCTACCATAGCTGGCCCCCACATCTGCCTGTGTGTGATAGAGTTGTTTTCTCCTAATAGGAATATTCAGTTAAACAATTTAGTCACAAAGGTTATTTACTCAATGAGAACATAGCTGTGGATGGCATTACTAGTCCAGTTTAACAGGTGTCTGTTCCACTACACAAGATAATTGGCTAGATAAATAGTTCTACATTTACTCCTACAAATCATGAAAAGATACACACCAAATATTTATAGCACACAGTCATGGTTAGGTATACACCAGAGGTTTAGATTCAAGTTCAATGTCTTTTTTGTTCGTTTTTTTATTAATGATTTTTCAATTAGTTTGGAAGTGGGCGATTTTGTCAAAAGAATCCTTGTGTGTGTTAAGATCAGTGTATGTAGTGTTTCTCTTTTGTCTGTTATGTTTATTTCTTGTTTGAGGCTAAGCACCAGTGGCATGTCAATCACGTTGCTTAGGAACAGAATGTAAACCGTTACTTTGGCCACAGCCTCAAGTTCTTGGTTTATTGTTTACAATAACGCATCAAGTTTGTTTGGGTTTCATGTGCACCTCTCACCTTCAGTGGTCGGAGCCCTGCCTTTACTGTTTGATTTCTTTATTTGATCATTTATTTGAACCATAAAGGCTTGAAATGGTGATGGTTAGTTTGAACAGTAAACAGAAACGTAGGCATACCAGCCTGCTGCACACCACTCAAAGCAATAGTTACAAGCATCAATATTGGTATTTAACATACGTTTGACATAAGGGTTGTGACTAACTGACACACACTCTGTTCCTCTCATATACGTCCAGTTACTCTCCTACATGTGAACATGTTGGTTGAACTTTGTCTCCATCCTCCTCCTTAATCCCAGTCCAGCAGTCAAGCACTTGGCCAGATGACCGTGCAACCTCTGTAACCTCTTGTCATTCTGCAACACGTTACCTCTTCAGCCCTTAGTCTGCTCACCCGACAAGCTCATTCTTACTGGACATCCTCGTACACATACACAACTCCTAGAATCACGATTTCAAGCCTTTTTTTGTGTTTATTTCTTGTTTTATTGAACCAGACAGTAGCTGTTTATTTAGAATGGCAAATGACTAATAAGAAGCATGGAGAACTACTCTTTAAACTGGTGAGAAAAAAAAACTATTTATTATCTTTCTGACACCTGTGGTATGTTTGAGTTGAGGTGGGTCTCCGCTGTGTAAATGTTCCTCCTGTAAAGCGTTTAAAGAGACATTGTACATAGCTGTATATAGTCCCAGGACGTTTTGCACCCTCCTCTTTGTACTAGTCTATACTTGCGTAGAATGTGGGGTTCCAACGGCTACGAGCCTGTGCGCTCGCTGCTGGTGATGTAACAATGTAACTTTTTTTATTTGTACAATGTAGTTGAATTGTGTACATATTGTTGGAGCAGCTATCAGGGGGCTTGGGGGTGGGGGGGGGGGGGGGGTTGATGATGCTATCGTCAGTGCTGTAAGGGATCCAGTACTTACACCTTTAGCTGTGTTGATTTCCTGCAAAATCAAAAAGCGAGAAACTGAAAATAAAAGACTAAACTTATGAATAAAAATTCAAAATTGTTATTTTCTACAGTTGCATGTACAGAGAGCGCGAGAACTGCTGTTGTTCCTCAGAGATTATGTTCGTTAATAAAATTTTGAAATATTAATTCTATCTGGTCACTTTCTATTCTGTTTCCTTGGACACATTCACATACTCAGGCACACACACCACAAGATCAGGGGGGCGTTGTTAGACATAAAGCTCTACTGGGGCACAGGCCCCTACTCATATCCCTTTTATTTTTCTACCAAGCTTGCAACACAAAGAAGTGTGCAACACAAAGCACTATACAAACACCCCTTGCTTAACCCATTATACGTACAGTAAGTTTGATATTGGCCTTGTCAGGGACATAATTTGTTAATGCTTGAGTGCGACTGCGCAAGCCAATTTGTTTTGGAATAATGGGCCCACCGCGTGTCTACTCCCCAAAATATTTTACAGTTAGAGGTCTACCTAAAGCCGTAGTCACCGTTTACTTGACACTATAGTTGGTTGAAAAATATTAGTATGATGATAGGGTATATAGACTATCCCCTAAGTTCAAGTCTCTTCTGACTTCCTTTGACCTGAAGCTGCTGAACACACCGGCGACCCACAAGGCAACACTTTCTCTCCCCTGTCCGAGGCAGAGATCTCTGACCTCATTCTCTCTCATCACCCCACCTCCTGTCCCCTTGATCCAGTCCCCTCCCCTCTCTTTCAAACCATCTCTCCCTCCATCATAACTTTTCTTCTCCATGTCCTTAACTCTTCTCTTACTTCCGGCACTTTCCCCTCTGCCTTCAAACAGGCCAGAGTTAGCCCTCTACTCAAAAAACCCTCCCTTAACCCAGCTGTCCTCCAGAACTACAGACCGGTATAACTATATATCCTGTCTGGCCCCCCAGTGGTGGAATCAACTCCCCACCTCCATCAGAGACACTGACTGTCTCTCCACCTTCAAGAAAAGGCTCAAGACGCACTTTTTCCAGGAGTACAACGGTACTTAGGAATGGTTCGCTTGACCCGATGTCAGTTTCCTCAAGGATCACAATGACTCTTGCTTAGAGACTTGTTGCTCTTGTGGTTAGTGGTAACTGTTTTAAATTTTTGTTCTCGCTGTGATATATTGTTTTTATTACTGTTGCTTGCTTTTTTCCACAGGTACACTTGCACTTATAGCGGTTCATGTTGTTTAATTGTAACTTGTTTAACTACATGCTCTTATGGTTCTTCCCTTTGGCACTTACTTTGGTTGTTCACAATGTGTGCTTCATGTTTTGGCTACTCGCGATGTTTTTTGGCTATCTTGTTGTTGTCTTGTTGATCAGTGACCTATGCACTTTGTAAAGCTCTCTCTTGGAAGTCGCTTTGGATAAAAGCGTCTGCTAAATGAATAAATGTAAATATAACTACTACCCTTCTTTTCTAAAACAATTGAACGCGCTGTATCTAACCAACTGTCAAACTTCCTCTCTCAGAACAACCTGCTTGACCCCAACCAATCGGGCTTCAAGACTGGCCACTCCACAGAAACTGCCCTCCTGTCAGTCACCACTGCCCTCCAGTCTGCCAGAGCGGCTTCGAGGTCATCCGTCATCGTTCTGCTGGACCTTTCTGCAGCGTTTGATACGGTTAACCATCAAATCCTGCTGGCCAGACTTTCTGAGATGGGCATCACTGGCACTGCACTTCAGTTGATGTCATCCTACCTGTCGGGAAGATCCTACCAGGTCTCCTGGGGAGGCAAAGTGTCAGGCCCCCACCAGCTCTCCACTGGTGTCCCACAGGGTTCCTTCCTTGGACCCCTCCTCTTCTCCCTCTACACCACCTCGCTTGGACCAATCATCACCTCCCATGGCTTCTCTTACCACTGCCATGCTGACGACACGCAGCTGTACCTGTCGTTCCCCCCGACTGATCCGGGGATCTCAGCTAGGATCGAGGCCTGCCTCACAGACATCTCCGCCTGGATGACCGAGCACCACCTCCAGCTGAACCTCGCCAAAACAGAACTCCTCATCATCCCGGCCAAACCCTCCATCTCCCACGATCTCTCAGTCACCCTGGGATCGGCGACGGTGACCTCTCCATCCTCTGCCAGGAACCTCGGGGTGACCATGGATGACAAGCTCTCCCTCACAGCCCACATTGCTGCGGTCTCCCGGTCGTGTAGATTCACCCTCTACATCCGGAAGATTAGGACATACCTATCTGAGCATTCCACCCAGCTGCTAGTCCAAGCACTTGTCCCCCAGCATGCGCAACCCGCCCTCTCCAGAGGATTCAGAACGCGGTGGCCCGTCTGGTCTTCAATCTACCCAGACGCTCCCATGTTACCCCGCTCCTCATCTCCCTCCACTGGCTTCCCATCACGGCCCGTATCAGATTCAAGACTCTGGTACTGACCTTCCGAGCGGTGAACGGGACTGCACCCGACTACATCAAGTCTCTCCTCCAGCCTTACACCCCCCTCGCCACCTACGGTCTTCTTCTGACAACCGTCTGGTGGTCCCACCGCTCAAGAGCGCCCGGTCCCAACACAAGCTCTTCTCCTGTCTGGGCCCCCAATGGTGGAATCAACTCCCCACCTCCATCAGGGACACTGACTGTATCTCCACCTTCAAGAAAAGGCTCAAGACTCACTTGTTCCGGGAGTACAACAGCACTTAGGAATGCTTGGCTTGGCTGGACCTGATGTTCCCTCCAGGATCACAATGACTCGTATTGAGAGACCTGTTGCTCTTGTTGGTTAGTTGTAACGGTTTCAAATTCTTGTACTCGCTGTGAAATATTTTACTGTTGATTGTTTTTTCTACAGGTACACTCTTGCACTCTTGTGGGGAGTTTCATGTTGTTCAATTGTAACTTGTTTAACTGCATGCTCTTATGGTTCTTCCCTTTGGCACTTATTTGGTTTTCCACAATGTATGCTTCATGTTTTGGCTGCTCGCAATGTTTTGGGCTATCTCGTTGTTATGATCAGTGACCTTTGTTCTTTTGTAAAGCTCTCTCTTGGAAGTTGCTTAGGATAAAAGCGTCTGCTAACTGCACAAATGTAAGTTCACCCATTAAAAATGTGGTGGCCCGCCGCCCGACAAGCAGTAAATGAACAAACAGGTGGAGCTGTCTTACGCATTATAATAGGCCTAAACCTCATTGGTCTCATAATTGAACTGCTTTTTCAGCAGACTACACTCCGCCTACTTCAGTCTCCAGCTGTCCCTAAATTGCATGAGTAATATGTAGACTATAGCTGCGCCGACTTCAGTGCCCGAGACTAGCCTACAGTTGTCCCGGCTGCACAGTCCCTTGTAAAATGGAATATGATACAAAGATTTATCCCAAAATAGGTGGATATGGACAATACAATCGAATTGTGGCGGTGTTCAGTTGGTTTCCGAACTTTGCTGTTATGCTTAATCTTTTTACAGATGCTTTTTACACGCTGACTCCAGACAGCTACCACTGCAAGCCCGACCCGACTCTCTTACCCTCGGCATTCTTACTCAGCAACTATTCCCGACAGGGATATCTGAATTTCACAATTCCTTGGGTTAACGGCTCTGGGCTGAGCCACTGCGAACTTTTTAAGTACCCATTAAACTATTCTTCTAATGTATCAGTGAATGTCCCCAAAGACACAGTTCCATGCACAAAAGGTTGGGAGTTTTCCCAAGCTGCTGGACTACAAACCAACTTCGTGACGGAGGTAAACTATTCCAAAACTTACAGGTATTCGTGTGTTTGGGTTTGTTTGTGGTTTGGCGGGTGATCAGTCATGTCATATGTTGATATGTGTTTTGGTATATCATACTTCTGAGTACTAACTTCAGCCAAGATGGAGCATATCAGTCAAATACTAGTGTACCCCCCCCCCCCCCCCCTCACAACTCTTACTGTTTCATGGCAGTTATAGAAGTTATTTTGTGTTGTTGGTAACAAAACAGGAAACACATCAACAGGGACAGGGAGTGACTTCCTGAGACAGCCTGTTCTACTTAGAGCCACTGTTCCAATCAGCTCAGTCATCATCATGTGTCCCCAGGTCATCCTTAAAGTCTCAGAAAAGCGTGTGTGTTTACTTAACAAGTCTTATACCTACTTGTTCATGTTGAGCTGGAGCTTTCCAGTAGACTGAACTCACAGAGAAGCCTATCCCGTTTTGTAAATATTGTAAAAGGATCATAGACAAGTATTTAGTCTCCCTGGTGTGGTAACAGAAGGTGCTTATCAATCCTGACAAACAGCTACATACGGGAGTATAAGTCACTAAATAGAATGTCTATTTGGCAAATTTAGCTTATCTAGCAAATAACAATCATGGTACCTTGTTCTACTAAGATAAAGTTCACTAAGGGTGCTACTGAAGTTAGTGGTTTGTAGCTGTTGCTGGCAGGGCTGATGGTGGGATAAAGACAGGAAGAATGTAGAGCGTGGAGGAGGGAGATGGGAACTCACATACTGAAGGTTCAGTGCTTTTGGGTTTAATGTGATCAACCTCCACTCTAATTCAATTAGCAAGGAGATGCTCCCTCACACACAGACTATTCATGGCCCGCTCTCCTAGTGTTTGTGTGTGCATGCCTGTGTGTGCATTTGTGTATGTGTGCGTTGTTGATTTCCCTACTATTTCCTGAATGTTATGTAAGATGATGGTCAAGGAAGAATAGCTTTTTGGTGTGCTGTTAGCATTCTCAAAGTACTGAGAAATTGGCATGTGGAACCATACTCCCCACCCCTACCCTTTACTTCTTTAGTGGGACTTGGTGTGTGGAAACTATTGGAAGATCCCAGTGCAGCACATCTGCTTCATGAGTGGGTGGATCCTGGGGTATGTCTTCATGGGAACGCTGTGTGACTGGTAAGTGTGTGCGTGGGTGTGCACCTGTATAGTACTTGATTGCGATTGTGGAGCCCTTTTTGATTATTAAAAATCACCACATACTTCTCAACCTTTTTTTGTGTGTGTGTGCACGTGGGTTGTGTGTATCCAGCTTGGGTCGGCGGCGAGCCTTCCTCCTGTCCGTGTCTCTCTCCGGCCTGTTGGGTGTGTCCGTTTGTCTTTCCAACAGCCCTGTGGTCTTCCTCCTGCTGCGCTTCTGTCAGGGCTCCATGCTGGCTGGGGTCTTCCTCTCATCATACATCTCCAGTAAGTACGCTTGAGCAAACCCCCTTGGCTCAAGTATGTCAAGTATTTTCATCCAACAGTGACAGAAATCCTTTCTATTTCTGTGTAATCACATTTCCTGTATAAAAAGTAATTTCATTTCCAAGAGGTCATGTGAATTGCTGCATAGCACCCAGCCCAGTCGATTAAAGACACTCCCATTTGATTGTTCTCTCTACTACTTCAGCCTTAGCTGAGAAGAAGCAGCCAGCCAATGTAACACATCAGCTCCAAAATATCTTACATGTCTTCCTCCTGAAAGTTCCTTTTTCCTAACAATACAATATGGAGAACACATGAATTAGTACCCCCCAGTCTTTTCGGAAATAAATGGCAAGTGGGAGTGAGAGGAGGCAGCTGGAGGTAATCCCAGCACTTGTTCTGTACTGTCTTCAGGGTAACATGAGTTGGAAACCCCCCTATCCTCCATGAAACCAATATGTAACTGTGACTTGTTCCCTACCTGTTCCCCTCAAAGTAGTGGGATGTGCCTACCATCCTGGCAATTCTTAGACCGTTTCCCCTCTGCTATGAACGTTTTAATTCCTTTCTGTAATTGTCTTTGTGCGTGTGTTTGTGCATGCTTGCTTGCAAAGACTTTGTGTGATTGTGGGAGATAATTGCAGTTTGTGTAACAGGAGAGATCTCAAAGTATATGGGAGTAAGTGGTGCCAGGCTCAGTTTACCACCAGGTCGGCCCCATCTAAACACACACGCTGGGGCTGACACACGCCCGTGCATTCCTGTGAGGTCCAGGAGAAATGTAATCCAGATCTGGGTTTGAGGTCAGTCAGACTGACGTGGAGGGAGGAATAAGGAATATTTCCACTTGATCTCCTTCCAGAACCATGAGGAGGAAGAGGGATACAATACAACAGGACGCAGTGAAGGACACTAAACTCTATTTTTCCCTCTCTGTCAGGCGAGGAAAAGAGGCAGGAGGACTCTCACTTAACACTGTCAAATGAATGTAAAAGACTACTGCTTGAAGTTTTCTACTCCTTTTCCCTTTCGTCTCTCTCTCTCTCTCTCTCTCTCTCTCTGTCTCTGTCTCTCTCTGTCTCTCTCTCTGTCTCTCTCAGGGTTAGAGTTGTGTGATCCACCCCATCGCCTCATGGTTTCCATGGTCAGTGGTTTTTTTGCTGTATGTGCCGAGCTGCTTTTGCCTGGGCTGGCTGTCCTGTGCCATGATTGGCCAGTGCTCCAAGCTGTGGCCACCTTACCCCTGCTCCTGCTGCTTTCCTATTGGTGGTGAGTCAGTATGTCTGCATCAGGAACTTGTAGAGACCATTCATGTGTACATGTGCATCAGATCTATCTACCCGTGTGTGTTCCCTAGTTCTGTGTGGGTGTTCCCTGAGTCTCCCCGCTGGCTGCTGGCCACCTCCCAGATCCCCCAGGCCAAACAGAGCCTGCAGCTCTTCTCCACCAGGAACGGAGCATGTGTGAGAGAAGAGCTTTACCCTGCTGAGACACTGCTGTCAGGTAACTCAACATTTACACACATGCGTGCATTTGTGAGCGCTAAAGCAACTATCGTCCTGGTAGTGAAACTACATTAGTTCTAATTAGGCTGCATTAGGCCTTTTGAAAGGTTTTGTTCTCTAGATGGTTGTAGCTGGCTCTGGTTCTGATTAGGGAGAGAGGGACTAAAATCTATCAAGAAGACTGCATCGAAAATTATTAGCTTCTATTTCTAGGCGGCTTCGCATTGCCAGGTATTCCATACTGCGACGAGGAGGAAGTTACAGGATTCCCACTGAAACTGAATAGGAAATTTTGCTAGTGGATACCACCCTTGACAAAGGGTCTGGCAGTGGTGAAAAACCTTCTATCCAGTTTTCCAAACATACAGTTCTAGCTTGTTTAATTAGTAATCAGAATGTTGCTGGTTCGATTCCCGGCCGTGCAAAATGACGTTGTGTCCTTGGGTCAAGGCACTTCCCTACTTGCCTCGGGGGAATGTCCCTGTACTTACTGTAAGTCACTCATTTAGCGTCTGCTAAATGACTAAATGTTTACGTTATTTGGGTTGCTTGGTTAGGTTGCTTGGTTAGGTTGGCTAACTAGCAACAAGACAATATCAAATGGATACTCTGTTTTTAGTAGATGAGGGAATTCCATCTAATTGTAAAGACGACAGGAACAGGAATGAACAGCACATGAACACACAAAACAAAAACGATTGAATTTGGCGAAACTACAACTCCCCTCTGCAGTCAATAAAGGACTTGGACGTGTATTCTCTAGAGATTGATGCTGCCTGGCCGGAGGAGGACACCCATGAAGAGTATCACTCAGTCTTAGTGCTGAGACACACCCGGATCATCTGGAGGAACTGTCTGATCCTCAGCTTCACTCTGTAAGACTAGGATCTCTTACTATATGACTGGATGTGGTGTAGGATTGAGATGACTGGTGTGTTTGGTTTAGCCTTATGGATGGAGGGGTTAAGTCTTGGTTAAGTAAAATAAACTGTACTGCTATCTTCTTTTCAGTTTTATAGGCACAGGGATCCAATACTGCTTCACCAGGAACCTGCACAGCTATTCCTCCAACTTCTACTTCAGCTACTTCCTGCGTGTTCTGACCGGAGCGTTGGCCTGCCTCTTTCTCTGCATGTCTGTCAATCACTTTGGTCGCCGCGGCATCCTGCTACTCTCTGCCATTGTTACAGGCCTGTCATCCCTCCTGCTGCTGGCCCTCACACAGTGTAGGTTACAGCCCTCTTCCTGGTCCTCCTCTACTCTCCTCCACCCTCTCCTGTCCCCCTCTCCTCTTTCTCCTGCTGGTCACACTACTCTATCAGCCTGTCTGTCCTGTTGTAGCGAGGATGTGAATACAGAATTGAATGTTGTTGGGTGAGGTGGGTAACCCTCATGTGTGATGTTGCAGACCTGCAAGGGGGGCTGGTGATGGTGCTGTCTGTGACAGGCCTCCTCTCCTCCCAGGCCCTTGCCATGCTCAGTGCATTCTTCGCCAGCGAGGTCATGCCTACTGTCGTACGGTAAGTACGGCCTGCACTTGTCCCAGACACCCTGAGATGTGCGTGTGTGTACCTGCTCTGAGGCCCGCGGCGATGGTAACGTGAACATGTAAATACAGATGTAATCGTTCTCCTCCCCGTCTCTGTCCAGAGGAGGCTGTCTGGGGCTTGTCCTGGCTGCGGGCTGCATGGGCATGGCTGCCTCCTCTCTGATGGAGCTGCAGAACAACAGTGGTTATTTCCTGCACCACGTGATCTTCGCCTCCTTCGCCGTCCTCTCCGTCCTCTGCATCATGCTTCTCCCCGAGAGCAAACGCAAGCCGCTGCCAGACTCCCTAAAGGACGGGGAAAGCCAGCGGCGCCCCGCTCTCTTCCTGACCCCCGGCGAGCGAGACAGCCTGCCTCTGTTGTATACGCGGCCTTCGGAGTACCACTCTGAGAACTACTCCTGCCTGGTGTCAGCCACCAGGACGATGCTGACCAAAGACACAGTGCCCTTTAACATGGTGGCCCACCCACCTCTGCTGATGGCTCATGGGACAGGCCAGGGGGGGGGGGAGAACGGGCTTCTGAGAGAGGAGCTGTCCGAGCGGTAACCCAACATCTGAGCTGTCATCCTGCATCACAAAAACCCTTTCTCTGCCAAATACACACACATGCACACACACAGACACACACACACACACACCTCTTTCCTCACTACAATCCTAGGCTGACCGGCGCTCAAACTGTTCAGTTGCTGGAGATATCCGTTACTGTGAGCTACTTTTTTTTCTTCTGAGTAATTTATGTTCCCATAAACTTTAATAAAGAAATGAGTCTTGGTACCGTCATGACATGGATAGTACATGGCTGTGCAAGTCTGACAGAGTGGTTAAGAACCCCATAGAAGTCACATAATAAACTACATAATAATGTAGACATCTTAATGTTCAGATCAATAAATCTGTGGTGAAGCTGTGTAACACCAGAGAGAGTGAAGATAGAGGTTAGAGCTGTGGAATGTAGTTGGGTCAGATGAGTAGCCATGTCTGTTCACTTAGTCACTGACTGACAGCCACTCAGCTGCCTTTCATTAAACCTGTGGCTTGAACATGCTGGCTGGCTGGTTGGCTACCTGCTTAACTGGCAGTCTCATACCTGGTGTATTCATCAGTAACTTCCTAAGGAGGAGGAGACTGTGGTGTAGTGTGGGTTAAAAACAAGCTATTTGGGGTTATATTGTTGCTGCTGTTCTGTTGAAATGAGAAAGAATGATTCTGTACTTAAATATCTGCAACAAATGTTGTAAATGCTATCAGAACCTAAAATGAAACTCATCAGTCACTTAGCACTGTCAGGAATACTATCTGAGCAGACCTACAATCCGATGGTGATCTGGACCACTGTGCTTCACATTTAGTCTGGAAAGGTGAAACAAGGAAGGAGATATGGGCAGACTTAATGTTATGAGAGATGAAGATGATGATTAAAACAATAATTTGTTAACTTAAACATAACTCCTTGTCCAAAATCTAAGACACAATGCAGAAAGTGTCATCTATCACTGTGTTATGCCCCTGCTGAAACCAAGAAGTGTTTCTAAGTATTTGACATATTTTGGATAGGTTCAATGTCTCACCAGTGTTAAAGGAAAATCTGATTACAACAACACAGGCTAAGCCTGACAGTTAGCCTGCTCCGGACCAGGTTAGTTTAGCAGAATAAGTTGCCATACGAAACAAGTTTGAACTATGTTGAACTTGCTTTAGAGAACCAAATCCACCGAAATTGAGTCTGGCCGATATAAGCCTGTTTTATTTGGTAAACTCACTTTATGGAACAGGCCTCAGGTGAACATGTTTAATTCCATTGTGTCTTTGGTATGCTTCTGTTCACAGTTATGCTCATTTGTTGTTTTGTACCACTATATGTTGTGGCCTATAGGTGGTGCTATTGTTTTTAAAATAAATTTCTTGAAACACCACAAAAATAGAATATGCCATGGACCTTTTCATGGCTGACTGTCAACCCTGTCCTACTACTAGGTGATGAACATAATAGATGTACACACAGGCATAACAAAATACTTGCCATAATGCTGCCTGATTAAACCTTTTCATGTTATGTGGGCCTAAACGAAGACCTCTTTTGTATTTCATAGAAGAATGAGAGGAGACGTTGTGTGAGTGCAGATAAGATGACCAGCTGTCCGGATTTAGTTCAATAGCCTGTGGCATGTTCATCACGCTAATGTTTGTCAAACGTTGCACCTCATTGTTTCTGTTCCAGGTTCTCCCTCTCTTAGTGTGGGTGTGTTTAATATTTCTGTTAGTTACATTCCCTCCAAGGCTGAAACAAACTGATTTGACCAGCTGTATCATGGGAACTGTGATAAACTAAACAAACAGTTTCCACTTGTGTTACTGCATTTACGTGTTTCTGTTATTGTAGGATTCATAGAGGACATTTCTCTTCAGACAGTGTGTGTTTTCCCTCCAACACGGGCTACGAATCACACACAGCCACCCCTTTTGACACGAAGAGGAGTGGAGTTAGCAGTTACCAGTTAGCAGATGTATTTCATCCTAGCAAAGTAGTGAGTGTAACCAACTTAGACCCTGTTCACTGTCCCAGATTAATCATGCTCCTCAAATCATTTCCATGTCAGTGGAGATTCTCCATCAAGAGACAGTACAGTGGATATGTTTTCCTGATTCATTTTATTCAATTTTAATCAATGCGTTCCATGTCTTACACATTAACATTACATGTCATTAACCATTAGACTGACTTTCGAGACTTGACCCTCCCTCATCCTTCCTGTATCTGAGCACTCTATGCCCCCGTCCTTTCCTACAGCCTTCCCTCCTCCAGCCCACTCCCCACAGCCCTTCCTCCTCAAGCAGCCAGTCCCCCCAGGACCAGGGCCAGTAGCAGGGCCAGGGGACTGAGGGTTAGGACATGACCACCACTGTCTGGGTCTGGGTAGCCGTAGCTGGTTCTGCAGGTGTTCTTCACCTCAGAGTAGGGGATAGGTAGGTCATCTGGATGAGAATCTCTCAGATTATTTCGCACCTGAAACCCGGAAGGAGAACCATAGACAAACCCAAATCAGTATATGTATTTGATGCAACTGACATTTGACTATCAGAGAATGTTATATTTAAGGTATGGGGTGTGTGTAAGTATGTGTATGTTTGTGCTCACCTTCTCCACCTCTCTGAAGACCCTGAGGAGGTTGTCTCCAAGAGCACCTTTGATCTCGGTGTCGTTCCAACCTCTCCTTAGCAGTTCTGCTACCAGCCCAGGCACCTTTGACACATCCTCAAGACCCACTGGGACTCTGGAAAACAGTGTGTGTTTGTGTGTTTGTCTAAATTCTTACAAGTAAAAGTCTAATTGTACTCAATATTTCCGAGGAGCCCTTTTCTGTTCAATATTTGTAAATGACCTTCGCTCAGAAAGAGTTTCTTGCGTTTAGAGACACTACTCTAAAATTACCTCAGTATATTACAATAAGTAACTTTCAGAGAGATGCCCTTTGCGGAGAAAGTACTGGGTAAACGTCCCTTGTGATGACTGGAGAGAGCTTCACCTATGATCTCTTTCTGCCCCTCAGAGTGGTCATGGGCTGGGAGCTGTGAGTCTCTTTATTTGTGTCTGTTGTAACACAATTACTGCCTATCTGTCACTATCTGTGTTTACTCTCTTGGGCATAGCAATGGGTTCTCCATTTGGCCCAAACTATGCAAACCTGTTGATGGGCAAGTTTGAGATGGACTTTGTTTATTCCACCTGAAAATGTCTTTAACCACTGTCTGAAATGTTGGTTCCGATATATTGATGATGTCTTCTTTATCTTTAGTGGTACAGTGGAACAACTTCATGAATTCCTGAACTCTAGACTTGACTCCATACGATTTACATTGGAATATAACATGTCCTTTATATCATTTCTCGATGTTCAGGTCTCTAGATGTACGGGGCAGGTTTTACAGACGTCAGTATTTCGGAAACCCACAGACAGAAATAACTTTTTACACTCAAAAAGCTACCACCATATAGTCAATTTTTACGTATGAGTTGAATTTGTAGCATTGAAGTAGAATTCGAAGGTCAGGCCAACATTTTGTATGATTTTCGAAAAGAAAGAAACCACTTCAGAAAACCGTATTGTCTTGTCTACGACTTTTTCACCCCTGTCGTCCGAGGTCAAGTCTATAGTGAAAAACATTGGCATATTCTATCTAGCGACTCAAAGATCGGCCAATCGTTCAAAAATACTCAATTTTTTGCCTATAAAAGGTTCCCAAACTTGAGAGATACGCTGGCGAGAGCAGACTCGCATACTCCGCCAACCAATTGCCTTACAAATCTTGAACCTGGCAATTTCCCCTGCAGGGGTTGCGTTAATTGTAATGCAATGATCAAGGGTAATTCCTTCCTACACCCGCGGCAAGTCATTCTACGTGAGGGGGAGAATCAAACTTGCAGCACGACTTTTGTAGTCAGAGCAAATCGAGCCGGTACCTCGATTTTCTCCTTGAAATGCCCATGCGGATTTTGTTATGTTGGGAAAACAAAAAGAGAATTGAGAGTAAGAATAAATGAACACTAAAGTAATATACGTAATCACGACATTAAATTATCTGTAGCAAGACATTTGGGTTGTGCACATGAGTAATGTGGAGCATATTGCTTATTGACGTATTAGGATACTATAGGAGAGGTGGCTGAAGTGGTCGTTGCATTACCGCCACAATCATTCTGTTTACATTTTTGAATTTTTGTTTAGCCTACTTGATTTGTCAACTTATTTAGTACAGTCTGAAGTACTGTGCCTTGTGTGCGAACATGTTGTGAATCTGTGCACCTGTTGATGTCATGTGACTCACTTGTAACCCTTGACCCTTATGATAAAAAGCATCCATTCTGGTGTTCACGCTACACACTGACGATGGCTTAGGCCAAAACCCGTCTGTGAATAAACTGGTCAAAATAAGCAATGAGACAAGCTTGAGAGTGCGGTTTTCTACTTTAAGACCATGTTAACAACCAGCAGGATGTGTTGTTGTGGTATGAGTATTTTGGATGGCTCCTTTTAACTCACCTGCCTACTCCATCATAGTCCCCCCCAAAGCCAATGATGCCAGCTCCAGCCACACTCCTTATATGGTCAAAATGATCTATGGACAGAATGATGAGACATTCATTGGATATTTTCAACAATACAACACAAGATTGTCTTAAGACAACAAACACGCAAATAAGCAATTATACTTCATCAGCAGACAGATACAATACTGTTGTACTGCGGACACTGTATAGATGCCCATCATTAAATATGTATTGTACTGTTCGAGTGTGCTGTTTATATTGGCATTGGCCACAGCTTTTCTTAGTGATCTGTTGATGTCAGCACCCAGCATTGGCTAGGTTCAAGGTGTCTACTATATGTGCTGTTGGCTGTGTTGCTCATCCTGTATTTGTACTGTTAGCTCATACACATACTTGGTATGTGGTACAGTGAATTATTATTAACCATGTGTGGGTCAAGATACAACACAAACCAACAAACTGTGGAACCAACACATCACAACATGAAAGAACACAAATTCAAACCCTAGCAATATAACATGGCATCTGGACAACATGGCAATGACACAAGATGTCAGCAACGACAACATCATGGAGATTATGGCAATCCTGTCATGTGAAAAAGGGAACGATTGAAGAGCTTTCTGTAACTGTTCCCAGTCCCTGGCTGCAGGTAACTGAGAGGAAGAGCAGAACCTGAAGTGGAATGTGTGTGCAGACTGAAGACTGATCAAAATGAGACACACTTAATTTAGGCCTAACATGGTTTTATTTCATGAAGTATTTTGTAACATCTTGTACGGTAATGAGTGACTTTGAGGGGTGTGGGCAATTGGTAGTAAATGTGTGTGTACATGTGCATGCAAAGCACCTTCTTCACCTACCTGATACGTTGGACAGATAAGCAGTTTTGCTGCAGGTCACATAGTCGTTGTAGAAGTTAATCATCACAATGCCCTGTTTATCTCTCTGGCAGAGTGACGAACAATAGAAATACATAACATTAAACCAGTAGAAATTAAAGTCTCTATCTGCCAAGATGAAAGGATTCTTTGAACAGACTTGGGTGTGTCAGTTGTAAATGTTATGTTCAATTGTTTTCTGGTTGTTACATGATGGCCCAAAAGGGTAATAAATGCATTGTTCCTTTGTCTTTTCCAGCCTTGTGTATAAGAAGAATCCCTCAGCATTCTGGGGTTAAAATTATATTTGATTTGCAAACATGGACTGGTTTCACTGACTTCTACATATGTATGTATATATATATATATATATATATATATACAGTTAGGTCCATAAGTATTTGGACATTGACACTATTTTCATCATTTTGGCTCTGTATACCACCACAATGGATTTGAAATGAAACAATCAAGATGTGCTTTAAGTGCAGACTTTCAGCTTTAATTTCAGGGTATTTACATCCAAATCAGGTGAACGGTGTAGGAATTACAATACATTTTATATGTGACCCCCCCCTTTTTAAGGGACCAAAAGTAATTGGACAATTGACTGCTCAGCTGTTCCATGGCCAGGTGTATGTTATTCCCTCATAAAGGGAGTTCGTTATTTCATTGACAAGGAGCAGATAAAAGGTCTAGAGTTAATTTCAAGTATGATATTTGTGTTTGGAATCTGTTGCTGTCAACTCTCAATATGAAGTCCAATGAGCTGTCACCATCAGTGAAGCAAGCCATCGTTAGGCTGAAAAATGAAAACAAACCTATCAGAGAGATAGCAAAAACAGGTGTGGCCAAATCAACTGTTTGGTACATTCTCAAAAAGAAAGAACGCACTGGTGAGCTCAGCAACACCAAAAGACCCGGAAGACCACGGAAAACAACTGTGGTGGATGACAGAAGAATTCTTTCCCTGGTGAAGAAAAACCCCTTCACAACAGTTGGCCAGATCAAGAACACTCTCCAGGAGGTAGGCATATCTGTGTCAAAGTCAACAATTAAGAGAAGACTTCACCAGAGTAAATACAGAGGGTTCACCACAAGATGTAAACCATTGGTGAGTCTCAAAAACAGGAAGACCAGATTAGAGTTTGCCAAAAAACATCTAAAAGAGCCTGTACAGTTCTGGAACAACATCCTATGGACAGATGAGACCAAGATCAACTTGTACCAGAATGATGGGAAGAGAAGAGTATGGAGAAGGGAAGGAACTGCTCATGATCCAAAGCATACCACCTCATCAGTGAAGCATGGTGGAGGTAGTGTTATGGCGTGGGCATGTATGGCTGCCAATGGAACTGGTTCCCTTGTATTTATCGATGATGTGACTGCTGACAAAAGCAGTAGGATGAATTCTGAAGTGTTTCGGGCAATATTATCTGCTCAGATTCAGCCAAATGCTTCAGAACTCATAGGACGGCGCTTCACAGTGCAGATGGACAATGACCCGAAGCATACTGCGAAAGCAACCAAAGAGTTTTTTAAGGCAAAGAAGTGGAATGTTCTGCAATGGCCAAGTCAATCACCTGACCTTAATCCAATTGAGCATGCATTTCACTTGCTAAAGATAAAACTGAAGGGAAAATGCCCCAAGAACAAGCAGGAACTGAAGACAGTTGCAGTAGAGACCTGGCAGAGCATCACCAGGGACGAAACCCAGCGTCTGGTGATGTCTATGGGTTCCAGACTTCAGGCTGTCATTGACTGCAAAGGATTTGCAACCAAGTATTAAAAGTGATAATTAGATTTATGATTATGTTAGTTTTTCCAATTATTTTTGGTCCCTTTAAAAAGGTGGGGGCACATATAAAATGTGTTGTAATTCCTACACCGTTCACCTGATTTGGATGTAAATACCCTGAAATTAAAGCTGAAAGTCTGCACTTAAGCACATCTTGATTGTTTCATTTCAAATCCATTGTGGTGGTATACAGAGCCAAAATGATGAAGATTGTGTCAATGTCCAAATACTTATGTACCTAACTGTATATATATTGGATATACTGTGGATATACTGACCTCTACAAACATCCCTGTCCCCCCAAACACACGCACAAACACTCTGGCCCACACTTGTCCCACTCACCACCCTTTTGAGGATGCGGTCTGGAACGTTTCTCTTGTGTGGACAGATAGTGTAGGCGGACGAATGGCTGAAGATGACAGGAGCCAGGGACATGTCCAGCACCTGGTCCATCACCTTCTCTGTCACATGGGCCAGGTCAATCAGCATCCCTAGACGGTTCATCTCCACGATCAGTTGCTGCCAGGGTCAAAGATCTCTATGGTTATCATCATGGTCACCACTCATAGTTTATATTAAAGAAATATTGTGGATGAGATTAACTTTAGAAGAGAGCCCCCTTGTGTACAGAGAAACGACAAACCACATTCTGAAAGTGACCAGTATTTTTCTTTTGAAGTTCCAGTTTTGTAGTATTAAAAGGGTAGGGGTTTCATATGGGCCAAACAACCCAAACTATGCACTAGTATTAGTACTATATTTAATAACACCATAAATGAAATATAGCTGCATACAGCAATGGGGTGGCCAAGCAGGAGTTCTTGGAGTTATTTCGGCACTTTCTGCAATGCTACGGCTAATAATCAAGGGGAAGACTCGGTCCTGCTAGCCCCCATGTTGAGACAGCGTGCGAGGTGCAGAACCAAATGTTTAAAACTTGCCCGGAGTTGCTGAGAGAAGCAGCGAATTTGATTGAGGAAGATGCTGATGCACCCTGGTACCAGAGTCTAAATTAGCAGTCACTCTGTGATCACTATCTTGGTTGGAAAGTGCGGAAATAACTCCAAGAACTTCAATAAGTTCCTCTGCTTTACTCGCTACATGCTCTGGGTCAGCAGGTCCTCCACATCCTCAGCTAAGTCTAAAACTTCTCTCACCAACTCCCTAGAAAGTTCATGAAGATCCTCCATCGTCTCTATCCAGGCACTCTACTTCAGGAAAGGCGGTGATGCTGAGGCAGAATCTAATTTACAGATTTTGCAGTTGCACAACATTTTTTTGTTAGCTTTTTATTTAGAGCACAGGTTTAATCATTTCGAGGCAATTGTTAGATTTTGCCAGAAGAGTTAGGGCTTTTGTGAATGTAGTTTGATGATTTGGTTTTATTTTTAAAGTTCTGAGAAAATGGGTGAGAAAATGGGCTAAGGCACATTTCATGAAATGTGTCTTAGCAGTTGTGAAAACCCATCAGCATACATGGCTGTCAATGCAACAGGAGGTTGAAACTCAAGTCTTTCGCACATTAGATGTGGGGGCAGAGCGTCTCCCAGCCTACAGCACTAGTAGCTACTTTGAGCATGGGTTCTTTGGAACAACACGTTTGATGAGTAGCCCTGTCTACAGCTGAATAGCACATTATATTATATTCTTCTATCTATATCATCCATAGGTATCAGACTTCAGCAGTGGTGCTAGTGGTGAAGATTTCCCACGTATTTGAGTTCCTGTTAAAATTCCTTAAAAGCAGAAGTTGTATTTGCACTGTGTGTGGGTGTGTGTAAACAGCCAGCTGCATACACAACATAGGCCTACCTTGCCAAACTCAGACAGACCATTGTGTTGTGATGGCTCGAATCCTGTATCCACCAGCCAGTTATCTGCCCTGGTGATTAGGAAAGCACAAGAGAGTAGAGGGGAGAGGGAGAAGAGACGAGACAAGAGGAGAGGGAAGGATAGGATTGGGGCCCTGTCAGACTAGAGAGTTTGACAGTTAAAAGACATTTACTATTACTCCATAGCTGGTGCAGTACCTCTCCAGGAGTGTGTGCTTAAGGACTGAGGGGAATACACAAGGCTCCACCTGATACCCGATACTTGACAGTAAGTGATACTCGGACAGGACCAGGTGGAGATTACCTTGCAGAGATGCTGGAATCCCCCAGATTTCCAAAAGCAGAACAATCTCCTGGTGATGACTTGTCCAGTTACCAGTTTGGTTTATGGGTATATATGGGTGTTTATGAGGGGCATGAAGGCCATAATTCAAACTCGCCTCTCATACACACCATGGAAGACCTTTTGCCTTTCACAAACACTACTGAAATAAACTCACATTCACTACTGAACACCTCTCACGTATACTAGTGAAAATAGACCTTACCTCTTACACACCCCACTGAGAGTGAAACCTCTCACGCAGACCAGTGAAAATGAAATATGTACAGAATTGTAGAGAGTGCAGTATTTTGTTTCAAACTTAACAGAAGTTTTTATATAGTATAATGTGTTTTATATTATATTGTAAAATAATTTATTATAATATATGTAGGCCTATTATATGTATACATATATATATATTATAATATAATTTCAGTTATATAATAACAGTTGATTGCCTAATATATTTGAAATACATTACATTTTTAATATATAGCTATGTATCCACACAAAATCATTGATATTTCATTCAAATGCACATCAAGATTACTGATAACTTAATTTAAGGGATTATATCACAAAATGATCAGTTGTTCGCATCTACTGTAATGTAAACAGTACAGTAAACTTATGTGCACACAAAGTATGAAACATATCCATAAAATTGTCTTATCTTGCTTAGTAAATTGTCCCATAATTAGTTGTGTGTGAGAGGTTACATTTTCAGTTGTGTGTGTGAGAGGTTACATTTTCAGTTGTGTGTGTGAGAGGTTACATTTTCAGTTGTGCGTGTGAGAGGTTAAATTTTCAGTTGTGTGTGTGAGAGGTTACACTTTCAGTTGTATGTGTGAGAAGTTACATTTTCAGTTGTGTGTGTGAGAGGTTACATTTTCAGTTGTGCGTGTGAGAGGTTACTTTCAGTAAAGAATGTGAGAGGTTACTTTCAATTGTATGTGTGTGTATTTCAGTAGTGTGTGTGAAAGGCAAAAGGTCTTCAATGGTGTGTATGAGAGGCGAGTTTGAATTATGGCCTACACGGCCCCTGCTGAATCAGCCACGGCTGATTTAAGACTTTATGATTATGTGAACTTCTCTGCTGTAGAGTCTGGGTGCTGCCAGGAGTTGTCTCACCAGGGTGTGTTGCAGCTGTGTGTTAGGGTGAGGTAGCGCGCCCCTAGCTGGTACATGGTCCTCAGGGTGCCCAGGCTGCTGTCCAGTGAGTGCCCTCCCTCAACCCCAATCAGACTGGCCGTTTTGTTCTGAGCAAACGCCTCCACGATATCTGGAAGACGTTTAAGAGAATCATGGACATTCATTTAATTATCTGTGTTGTTTTAAAAAGAGGCATTGAAGTCACTGTAGAACTAAAACTAAGGGGTCAGACTGTGAAGCAAGTTTCTGTCAGAAGTCTCGGATGCCATTTAAAGGTGACATGACATGAAAACTTCACTTTAGGAGGTTATTTAACGTTAATATGAGTTCCTCTAGCCTGCCTTTGGTCCCCCAGTGGCTAGAATTTTCGATAGGTGTAAACCAAGCCCTGGGTGTTCTTCTCCGCCTTTGAGAAAATGAAGGCTCAATTGCTCTGTTTGAAAATCTCCTCTTTGTGACGTCACAAGGAGGAAGGTTACCTCCCCTCTCTCTGCTTTGCCCGCCCAGAGAATCTGGCCCGCCCATAAGAAACTGAGCTACAACCGTGCAAGTGTTTTTATCCTTGAGAGACATCATGGCTTGCAAACTAACGAAGCATTACATTTGCTCAGTTTGGATGTACAAAGGAAAACCAAAATCTTTTAACAGCTCCTTCATCCGAGCCTCTGAAGACCCAGTGTCTTAATTTTATTTTCTCTGGAAATGCGCCTACACAACTTCTGTTGTAGTCGCATTTGTTTTGTATGTCTGCGCCAAACACTTCAGCCACGACTGTTTCTTCAATTTGAGCTAATTCAAAACTGGCCTTGCTGAAATTAAATTCTGGATCAGTACTAACTCTCCTTCGTCCATCTACTAACCTCGGACAAGTTAACTAACGCTATATAATTTTGTAGCTTTACTGTATATGGTTACCTAGCTTGCTACCCTTAGAATGTGGCTGTAACATTAGCTCTGCAGCTAACAGCTGAGTTACTGTCGCTAATGGAAAGGTAGATAGCATCAAGTATGTGTGTGAATACACATGCTGTAACGTGAGTGTTGTACACTTCTTTGTTATTTGGATAACCGTTCTGCTGTTGGTGTTATGGCGCGCGCGATATCCGCCTTTCCCCTCATTGAAATGACTGAATGTGTACCTCTGCAAACCAGGGTTATCAGATGAGAATGGCCAAATTCGAGGCATCTTACAGCAATGGGGCTACAGCCATTGCGATACATCCATTGTAAACATTAGCGCATGGTGCCGCCCCTCCGCTCCTCATTAGCATTTAAAGCTACAGACACCAAAACAGCGCGTTCTGAGGAAAGCTCCTTGTGGGACTGCTAGTTGTGGCTGTAACTCTGCACCAAGGCTGAATTTCGGGAAAGAGACTTCTGATACAGTATTAGGGGACCACTAAGGCCTATATAAAAGCATCCAAAAACAGCATGTCATGTCACCTTTAAGACAGATACTGTCACAGGACAATGTATTCAGTAACGGAATGTTTAGTTAACCATCCTGCTGTGGGGTTGTCAGTATTACCTTGACTGCTGGCAGCAAACATGAAGACCTCTGGATATTTCTGACACATCCTGTGGACCACGTCAATCTGTTCCAGAGTCTGCCTGACAGCATCCTTGTACTGGCTCTCACATGGAACATATGCTGACCAAAACTACAGCAGGACAACATGCAGTTTGTGGGAAAATGTGGGAAAATGCTGTTTATTCAGTGTTACAATCACATTATACATCACGTGTTACAATCACATGACCCTTTTCACATGATCCTTGTTGAGTGTGTGTATGTGTGTGTGTCTGTACCTGTGCTCCCAGTCTTCCTTCCCTGATCTTGGGGATGTTGGTGTGTGTGTTGTTGAGTGTATACAAGTCCACATTGCTGAGCTGATTATTGAACTTCATCCTGAGCTGCCAAGGCAGGTCATTGTGTCTGTGGTACATACAACTGGTTACTGACTGTATTGTCCTCTCCCTACCCTAATCCAACAAATAAAAACATATCCTCCCCCAACACACACACAAATACACACACACAGTTGCATGGCTAATCTTGTGGGAACTAAAATGTGTTTCCATTCTAAATCTGTTTTCTTAACTCCCTAACTTAACCCTAGCCCTAACCTTATCCCTGACGGTAACCCTATTCTAACCTCAACTCAAAAACCGGACCTTAAATCAAATTCTAAACCTAACCATAGCTCCTAACGACAACCCTAAAACTATCCCCAACCCTCAATGTAATTGTAAAAAAATTAATCCACTAAAAGTAGCACTTCAACTTGTGAGGACCGATAAAATGTCCCCACTAGTTCTCAGTTTTACTATTGGAGCAGGAACTGTGCCCCACAAGGATAGTTAAACAAGGCCAAACACACACACACAGATACACATGCCACAGAAACGGTAGTTAAAAGTTATCTATCTACATTTTGTGCCAAAGCGACAAGAAAATATCAGAGAACATAGAGGATACAAACAGCAACAGACTATCTGTAACAAAACATCTACAGTACTGCTCGGACCACTGAATGTGGTCTGAGGGTAATGTTTGGGCTTTTGAAGCTGCAGGTCGGACACTAACTTACCCATCGATGAGTGGTGTTTCTGACATCAGTCTCAGAGCATGGGTCATGTGTGTGTCCTGATCCCCTGCCACGGAAAGAACATAGGACATCAAACACAAAACGACCCTCCAACCAGCGCTGTCCCCCAGCAACATGACTATCTCTCTGCTTTTATCCCCTCAGTCTCTGTCCACCTCCTTTATGTTGTTCTGGATCCCTCTTTGTTTTCTCTTGTGTGTTGAAACACAGCAGAGCTTGCCAGGCCAAGAGATCCTGCACTCAGCCTTAGGAGGCTCTGCCAGATCTTATGTCTGCAGCTGGCTCCAAGCACATCCCTTTATCCTGGCTAGGTCTTCCTCAAGGATCTCAGTGTTCCTTAAAGTCCTTGAACCTTATACGCACCAAATCTTTATTCTTTCTCTCTATCTCTCTCTCTCCCTCAATCTGTCTCTCTCTATCTCTACCTAGTTTCAGCCAACAAATACAGAAGTGCTTGTCCTACAAAGTCACTTCTCGTCATGTCTTGTCATAAACCCATGACCGAGTATAGTTAATGTGTAATGTTGAAAGATGAGTGACACAATTCAGGATATTTACTTTCTTTACTCTGGAACTTGTGAAGACATTACAGGCAACGTGGGGCATGCTCGTCATTCATATTCCTTCTGACTATACGCATGCACAGTGCCTAGTTATAGGAATTCAAACTGATCATTACTTAAACAAGATGAACAATCGGAAAATGTGTCCAAACTTTTGACTGGTACTGTATGTTCTACACTAAGTGACTGTCCAGTGTACTGACAGAGTACCATATGTGTTAATATTTTAGCATCGCTCCAAAATAGGGAGGGCGTGAGCTCTGTCATAAAATACATGAGAAATTATGACTTTGGGTGTAGTTCTATGAAGTCAGATATCTGGCAAGACATGGTCTCAGGCCAGTCATTATCATCCGCCGCTATAGACATCCGTCATGATAAAGATGAAAAATCTTATCAAACATAAGAAAATGCATTTATTTTTATTTGTTTGACAAGAAGATATTATCTTCTTAAGATCTTTTATGAGCAGTGCTGTCAAAGTTCAAGTTCAGAAGGTTTAAGTACCACTATGTCTTTCTCCAAACCACTGAACAATATGATTCTAATCACCTAGATCTACTGATAAGCACAGGTCTTAGAGGATATTGGTGTCATCAACTAGCTAAATACATGGCTGGCAAAAAAACATTGAGTGGTAACAACTTTCTGAACTGGAACCATAAAAACAGCTGCTTTTGTGGCAATCCATTCTCAGGCCACTGTTTTCACACTGTTCACCAAGCTTCAGCTAACACATTGAGTAGGAGTGATAATTATAGGTCAACAGGTTTTATGTTCCTCTCCCTCTCCAGGCCATAGAACCATAGGTCATAATTAGCTGCAACACATATGGTTCAGTTTCACCCAGCATGTGTTCACAGAAAAGTTGCATTTTCTAAGTGTGTCTTAGAAGTGTCATCAGGCCATCAGTGATAAGGACCATATGTGACACGGTCCAGAGCCCCGTTCGTCGTAAGGGTTGAAGCTAAGTTAATCAATTGTCCCTTTAGCCCGTTAACATTAGCGAGATGAGTGAGAATAGCAAATATCGGTTCGTCAACGGCTGATCCGCATCCAAATCATGTGGTTAATTTCAATCAGGCTAAACTTATCAGGGAAATTGCACGTGCACGTCCTACTTCAAAAGGCAGGAAAGGTCGATCACCAAAACCGTGATTTTCTAACTGTATGATGGCGGAAAATACGAAAGAGAGAGCGGTGATAGGCTATTCTCGCCATCCGAGCAAACTATTATAATGAGTCTCTATAAGACAATAAGCGTATATTATCATGGCTAAGTCAAACACCGCCACCGCTGCCAGAGCAAGACAAGCAGCTTGGCAAAAATTTTCCAATAAGCTATAAATGCGAAAGTTTTGGGGAAATGTATAGGCTCATCTTAAGTGCCTCATTACCCCAATCAGATCACATTTCTTTAAATGTGCCTACTGCGGCAGTAGGCTTAATGGAAATTTTCAGAATAAGTAGGCTAGATAAAAACAAGGCCAAAGAGTATCTAATTGATACGAATTCATAGACACTTATGAGGATATATGTAGGCTACTGAGCTTATATCATGTACTATATATGTGTATATGCATGTAGGCCTATGTGTAAATCCCTCTTTGATTTCATTGACTGGGACATGGCCAGGGAATATGATGAGTTGATTCATCAGCTGGTTAAGCGCCAAGTACACTTTTCTTACAGCAACGCATGCTGCGGCTTTGCCAATGTTTTCTGCATCGCCTATACTGTATACAAATTTAGCCTATACCTGACGCAAAAAACCTCAAGGCTATGCAGAGTCTGAAGCAAAGTTAAAGTTTATTGTCAATTTCTTCACATGCCAAGACATAAAAAGGAATCGATATGACGTTTCCCACTCTACCACAGTGAAACATAAAAAGCACAGGCACAACAGATAAGACAAGACATTTCCTAAAACATAGCGTTACATATTCACATACAGCAGCATAAGCTCATAATAACGCTTGCTGCGGCGTATGATATTTGCAATGTACGGCCCGAGAAGGTCTTGCAAATAAATGAGTCCTTGTCCGCTGAATCGATATCGCTCAAACAAGAACTCATCCGTGTGAAATAAAGGATCTTGGCAATCGCGAAGAACTCTATTGGTATGGAAAGCTAATCGAACTAAATTATAGCTCCTTGGTCAACTGGGTCTCTCAAAAAGGGAGCTGCCATGTTATTTTCCGGGGGTGTGTCAAGCTTATCCAGCTACACTTACGTTAGCCTGCTCTGGAGCAGGTTAGTGCTAATTGATATGTTACTATGGTGATTTATCGAAAGTTGCTTCCACGAACCAAAAAGAGGGGCGTTTTTTATCTTAGCCTGAAAATTAGCTCGCTAAACCGCTTAGCGAGCTACGACGAATACCCCCCAGTTGTGGACGTTATATTATTGGGTGTGCTCAAGCCTTCGGCGAGAGCACAACCTTTGTTCTCTCACATATATATTATTTTTTTTCTTTTTTTTTCTTTTTGCCCCCCTAAAACTCAGTAAATACTTGGCCTACATAGACAACGTAGGTGTCAAAAGTTTCGTCTTGGTAGCGATTGAGTTGCTTCTATTGGAATTTACGTGAAATTTACGGAAAAGTGAAGCTAACGGTGGCTAATTTGCTAGCCACAGTCACTGACGTTACTAACGTCACTGCGTCACTAACGTCACGAAAACACGCGTGACTACCTTTGCCAGAACATTCATTTCACATCTGTTAACTTGGGGGATAGCTAGGCTAACTATAGCTTTACTTCAAGGCAGCTGCAGAAACGCCACAAGAAAAGAGGCCAGGGTGATAACTATTTACTCATTTTACTTTGTGATATGACACACAATTGTGATGTGTAATGTACAATATAAGCTGATATTATTAAGGAAGTACATCTACTTTCGGAAACAGTAGTCTACTATTTCACTGAAGTATTAGCATCATGACATTAGCCTGTGTTTCCCGGGCAACACATACTACAGTGGTCTATGATGTAGCGTTATCTGTTTTCAATCGTTAAAATAAACATTCCTCACATATACATTTTCGTTGTAGGATTTATTCTGACATTAGAAAACGATTTGTTGGTGAAATTACCATTACCTGTGGTTTCAAACCAGTGTAGCTCACTGCAACGCTGTAGCTTACGGGAGACACACTACAAAAACATCTAGCTACAGTACACAGCTGTTTAGGAAGTCAAACGGAGACAGAAAATGTTCGGCACTCCCCTTACTTAAATCAAAAGTCTATCTAACTACTAACCTGAACTTCATTGCCACAGCCTAAACGTTGTCAATCTGTTCATGAAAATAATTAATTTCAGCCTAAACCGTACAACGGAACGTTAAATCCAATTCAACCAACGCAATCGCTACCAAGACGAACACAGCAGTAGTCTAGTACTGTACCGTAGTAGTACAATTTACCGGGGCAGCTTCTCAACACAGGGCTATATCGCATTTTGCGTTGTTACTGACAATGATCGCTACCAGTGAGCTTTTTATGAATGAGCAATTTTCCACTAAATAAATGTCAAGCTTATTTACGTTTTGGGGGGCATATTTTCAGTTAGCAGATGGTACCGTTTGAATTGCGATTCCATCTTCTACTGCTGGGTAACGTCGTAGAATAATCTTCAAAGGGGTTGTTTATTCATGAATGAATGCAATATGAGTAGGCTAAATGCCTGAAAATATCATGAGAAGAGAAAAACTTAAAATGACGTTTAAATCATAGAGATTAGGTCAATTTTTACACCGGTCTGCAATAATGTCACGAAAACACGCGTGACTACCTTTGGCAGAACATTCGTTTCGCATCTGTTAACTTGGGGGATAGCTAGGCTAACTATAGCTTTACTGCAAGGCAGCTGCAGAAACGCCACAAGCAAAGAGGCCAGGGTGATAAATATTTACTCATTTTACTTTGTGATATGACACACAATTGTGATGTGTAATGTACAATATAAGCTGATATTATTAAGGAAGTACATCTACTTTCGGAAACAGTAGTCTACTATTTCACTGACATATTAGCATCATGACATTAGCCTGTGTTGCCCGGGCAACACATACTACAGTGGTCTATGATGTATCTGTTTTCAATCCTTAAAATAAACATTCCTCACATATACATTTTCGTTGTAGGATTTATTCTGACATTAGTAAACGATTTGTTGGTGAAATTACCATTACCTGTGGTTTCAAACCAGTGTAGCTCACTGCAACGCTGTAGCCTACTGTACCCGAGACACTAGTGTGAGTAGCTAACAACAACTCCTCAGCTGTTTAAGTCAAACGGCAACAGAACATGTTCGGCACTCCCCTTACTCAAAAGTCTTTCAGTAGGGAAACTATCTGACTACTAACCTGAACTTCATTGCCACAGCCTAAACTTTGTCAATCTGTTCATGAAAATAATTAATTTCAGCCTAAACCGTACAACGGAACGTTTAATCGAATTCAACCAACGCAATCGCTATCAAGACGAACACAGCAGTAGTCTAGTACTGTACTGTAGTAGTAGAATTTACCGGGGCAGCTTCTCCACACAGGGCTATATCGCATTTTGAGTTGTTACTGACAATGATCGCTACCAGTGAGCTTTTTATGAATGAGCTATTTTCCACTAAATAAATGTCAAGCTTATTTACGTTTTTGGGGGCATATTTTCAGTTAGCAGATGGTACTGTTTGAATCGCGATTCTATCTTCTGCCGGTAAAGTCGTAGAATAATCTTAAAAGGGGGTTCTTTATTAATGAATGAATGCAATATGAGTAGTCTAAATGCCTGAAAATATCACGAGAAGGGACAACTTAAAAGGACGTTTAAGTCATAGAGATTAGGTCCATTTGTACACCGGTCTGCCAAATGTATTCGTTTTGATTCAGCCTGTCAGCTGCCTCTTGCAGGGGAAATGAGAAGACATCATATTTCATTCTACACTTCACTCATATTTTGAGTTGTAAATGAGCAGCAAAAAAAAGATGCTTTTAAATCTATGTAATCTTTATAAATAATAAGTAGGCCCGATGCATTTTTATATAAAATATACAGACCCCTGTGCAACCGACGCAAGCAAGCACACCCTACAATTTCCCCAGAAATTGTACCCTCTCTAGTTATTATTATATTACCCTCAGTAGGCTACAAATGCATACTTGCCAGTCCACTCTGTCTGAAATTTGCGATTTTCGGAATCAACTTTTCGCTTTTTGTGGGGTTTATACGGTGGCCGACATGTGCAAACGTGCTGCAAATTAAAAACACACATGCAAATAGACAAAACACGAGCAAATTAAGAAAACATCTTCATTAATTTGACAACACATGCGCAGCATTCAGCAAATGCGCTGCTACACACAACACAACCAAACACATCAACGTGCTACAAATAGAGTTTTCAGTGGAACAGCTTAATTTTCGGCCCCACGGAGCGAAAGAGAGAGCATATGAGAAGTTTGGACCAACATCGAAGTAAAGAGGCGACATACAAAAGGTTAGTATTCATTTTTACATGTGGCCCTCCTCTTTTACAGTTTTTCAAAAGAGCAACTTCGATTTTTGTCCCATTTTCAAAACAAACTTCTCATATGTTCTCTCTCTCTCGCTCCGTGGGGCCAAAAATCAAGCGGTTCCATTTAGCGCTCCCCCTAGAGGCCTGGAGAACTTCCGTTGTGAAAACTGGATGCAGAGTTTTTGGTTTGCATGCTTTCGTTTTTGCAATGCGTTTACGTAGTAGTGATGGGAAGTTCGGATAATTTTACTGATTCGGTTCTTTGAATCTCGTTCAGTAAAATGAACTAATCTTTTTTCGAGTCATTCGTTCATTTCAAGGGGGGGGGGGGGCGGGGGGGGGGGGCGGCTATCCGTCCACTGCAAACACGTATCATATTCTCATGTAGGTTAGTGCATGACATGTGCACCAGCAGATACTATTTTAAGAGAAATTCCTGCATTAAAATAATGTATCATGACAGTTTGTATGATTTGGTCATTTATTATCACACAAGCATTTAATTATCACAGCAAACAATTACACTGCACTAAACTGTAAGTGTAAATAAAGTGAAAATAACAAAACCAGTCAGTATGATGACTTGAGCAAATATCATTCACGTCTTTCTAAAACAGCGGCCAGGCGAAAGGGAATGAGGAAACTGTTTCCTCTCCTAAAAAATACAATGCGGGTCACGTGAAAAAAGGATCCAAAGACTCGTAGAAAGACCGAGTCGGGAAATGAACGAATCGTTTGTTTTCCTCTAGCTACCAGTACAGAGCCTATGCAGGTCACATGAAAAATTATCCAAAGACTCGTAGAAAGACCGAGTCGGGAAATGAACGAATCGTTTGTTTCCTCTAGCTACCAGTACAGAGTCTATGCAGGTCACGTGAAAAATGATCCAAAGACTCGTAGAAAGACCGAGTCGGGAAATGAACGAATCGTTTGTTTCCTCTAGCTACCAGTACAGAGTCTATGCAGGTCACGTGAAAAATGATCCAAAGACTCGTAGAAAGACCGAGTCGGGAAATGAACGAATCGTTTGTTTCCTCTAGCTACCAGTACAGAGTCTATGCAGGTCACGTGAAAAATGATCCAAAGACTCGTAGAAAGACCGAGTCGGGAAATGAACGAATCGTTTGTTTCCTCTAGCTACCAGTACAGAGTCTATGCAGGTCACGTGAAAAATGATCCAAAGACTCGTAGAAAGACCGAGTCGGGAAATGAACGAATCGTTTGTTTCCTCTAGCTACCAGTACAGAGTCTATGCAGGTCACGTGAAAAATGATCCAAAGACTCGTAGAAAGACCGAGTCGGGAAATGAACGAATCGTTTGTTTCCTCTAGCTACCAGTACAGAGCCTATGCAGGTCACGTGAAAAATGATCCAAAGACTTGTACCCGAAGACCGAGTCGGGAAATGAACAAATCATTTATGTTTCCTTGGACGAGCCTATGCAACAGTCCCGATGCGCGGCCACGGGAAAATGAACGAATCACTGTTTGAGAGGACTCGTTACTCCAGAGTCCTTGTAAGGATTCGTTCAAAATGAACGAATCGTTCACGAACGACACATCACAATTATGTAGGCCAACTGCAGCGTTTTTGGTTTGCGTGCTTTCGTTTTTGCAACGCATTTATGTATTTGCAGCACGTTTATGTATTTGGTTGTTGGTGTTGTGTGTATTTGCAGCCTGTTTGCTGAATGCTGCGCATGTATTGTCAAATTCATTAAGATGTTTTCTTAATTTGCTTGTGTTTAGTCTATTTGCATGTGTCTTCTTAATTTGCAGCGCGTTTGCACATGTCGGCCAGAGCACGCCATGATTTTCGCTAAGGAAAAAACAGGTACCGTTAGCAAATCGATTAGCCTGCGTTGTTGCGAATGACACACACCCACAGAGGTTGTGGCTAGGGTTGCCAACCGTCCCAAATTGTCCGGGACATCCCGAATTATGGGTGATTTTGATTTGTCCCGTCGGGACAGCTCCAGTACCGTATTCCAATCACAGCCTCGCCGGCCAATAATAGGCTACTGTTAATGTGCCAAAACTCATAGACATATATACATGTCTATGCCAAAACTCACGAAAACGTTGCTATGGGACACGGTTGTTGCTTGTTGGTGACAATGGTTGGTTTAGGCCTAAAGCTTTTCAGTGTCTGTGGCATATGGTTAGAGTCTAATGCTATTTCAAGAAAACAACATGACATTTTAGAGAAACTTGTAATAATTGTCTTGACTATTACTATGAACAATACATCCAAGTAAAGTAGTGGTTTGCCAAAATTACACTGAAATGAGTAGGTTTATGGTATGGCTAATGAAACCTTGCAATTTCCTTTATTGTTGGGCAGCTGTTGGCGCAGGCGCATAGAAAATGTTCCTCATTTGGGATTGAGGAAGTTGGCAACCCTAGTTGTGGCCAACGTTGAGTGAGTTGTCATGGTGATTACAGTTATTACAGCTCCTCATTGGACCTTTAGATTGGACACGGAAGATAGAAACCACATCTAGTAGGAACAAAATATAGGCTATAAAGCGAAATCACCAACCAATGACTAAATAAGAATGTTGATTTTGGCTTCGGTCCAAATTGTATTGTGTCCGGGTCCGGATCCGCACCGGAGTCCGCCTATTGAGTTCCCCCGCACTACTGCATCCTCTGTATTATCCTTACAACCACACATGAACATCACCGTTGTGACTTCATTTGTTCCATGACCTCCACACAGCCCACCACTTCCTTTTCAGAGACTTCCCCTCGCTTATTTAAGGCTGCTGTGGTACAAACTCTCTTCTTTCTGACAGGAAGCCTACTAGACATGGCCCGTCTGGATGTGACTGAGACTGTCCAGGGTGTCTTCTTCCCTGGACACCTGCACACCCAGGACTCCCTGCAGCAGGCCCGGAGCTTTCACTTCCAGGATTCGGACACACTCATCGTCACTTACCCAAAGTCAGGTAAGAAGAGTAAAGCTCACCACTCTTTCAAAACAAAACAACCCACAACACAGTGGTGCTGCTAGGTTAGTCGGTCTGTGTGTGTGTGTGTGTGTGTCTGTGTATCTGTCTCACTGAGAATCTATGACAGGCACCACGTGGATGCAGGAAGTGGTTACCCTAGTAAGTAGGCGAGGAGATCCCCAGATGTCCCAGACTGTGCCTAACTGGGAGCGGGCGCCCTGGCTGGAGCAGTACTACAGCAGCCAGGTGCTGGGGGCCTCCCAGGGCCCACGTCTTCTCACCACACACCTGCCATACAGCTTTCTGGGAAACGCGTTGCAGGGCTCCAAAGCCAAGGTCAGTCTCCTGTGAGCTATGCATCTTTATGTTTCACATTTACATTTAGTCATTTAGCAGACGCTCTTATCCAGAGCGACTTACAGTAAGTACAGGGACATTCCCCCGAGGCAAGTAGGGTGAAGTGCCTTGCCCAAGGACACAACGTCAGTTGGCATGACCGGGAATCGAACTTGCAACCTTCGGATTACTAGCCCGATTCCCTCACCACTCAGCCACCTGACTCCCATTTCAGTTTCTGCTCTGGTGATGCTATGGAGACCAAAAGTGCATTTGTAACGTTAGCTGTCAGTTGTACTGGAACTGAAATACAATATGCAGATGGCTTGGGTAATTACTGACCTACAGAACCGTTTTTCAATCAAGTTTATCGCTTAGAGTTTCTTTCAAATGATGATATTTCAGTTCACTACATGACTGATGTGAAGAATTAGGATGAAACTATGCGAAAGGGAGTTTTTGAGAAACAAAAGAGACGGAACCCATTGGTAGTCTGTCAGTTAGTATCTCATGACAGCAATGAGTAACTGTGCAAATTGTCGCTGTCATTTCTTCATTCCTCTTTCAGGTGATCTATGTGAGCAGGAACCCCAAAGATGTAGCAGTCTCTTTCTACCACTTCCACAAGATGGCTAACTTCCTCCCTCAGCCTGGTTCCTTTAAAGACTTCCTGGACAGGTTTCTGGAAGGCACAGGTAAGATGAAATGACTGTCTGCAATTTGTGATGGAAATCTGAGAATCAAGAAACTGAAGAAGTCTCTTACTGCACCCTAATGCTGTGAAAGTACCAAGTCAATGAAGTCAGTTTCCAAATACAAGTTCAAGACAAAATACAAAGTATTTATTACATCTATATAAGATGCAGGTGTCTGATACACTCAAGCTGAGCCTCTCAGAGGACTGGACAAAGAAGACAGGAATGAAGGGCAGTTAAATAGTATCACAATATGTTTTTTTTTACTCTCACTAAAAACGTCAGGTGGGTAACAATCAACATAGCCTACGCAAGCACAGGGAGAAGCTCCGCATTCAAGGTGCTAGATAATTTTTGTTTAGTTTTTAGATAGTGCTCCTCACAAATGCTCCTGTTATACATGGAGAAAGCATGCAGCCACCTGCACACAACAGGCTCTTGTTCATATTATCAGAACACAAGGTTACAGCTTTCTCATGAACTAATTAGACAGTCTTATTAATGTAACGATTTCGATCACAAATTACATACAGATCTAGTAGATCAAATGTCATGTAAACAATGCCCAACAATGACTTATCTCACGCAAAATGTTTTTACAGTTCACTACGGATCTTGGTTTGATCATGTGAAAGGCTGGACCAGTCAAGTCGACCTTGTGGACAATTTCCTTTTTATCTCCTATGAAGAGATGTGGCTGGTAGGACGACTCATCCAGATCAAACTGCTTCTACTGTTGCCATTAACCACACAATAGCAATAGACAGCATGACACCAATTTACAAAATGCATAAAGTAGTATTGTATTGTGTTAAATTTCCATAGAGTATCAATGGAACACAATGCAAAATACAGTAGAGATATGTTGACATCCTATACATTGATACTACATTGATCAGACATCTCTGACGTGCACTGTGTTCATTATATCATAGCATAGCATATAGGGCCCCTAGTGTCTCTTGTTGTCACTATTTATACCATAACACAATTTTCAAGTAATATTTTTGTGAATTTAAAGAAACTGCACCTTTATTTATTCCCTTAGGACCTGCGAGGGTCCATAGAGAAGGTGAGCACTTTCCTGCAGCGGCCCCTAGAGGACGAGGAGCTGAAACGCTGCCTCTGTCACTGCAGCTTCAGCAGCATGAAGGAGAACCGTATGGTGAACTATACCCTGATCCCTCAGGACATCATGGACCACAGCAAGGGAACCTTCATGAGGAAAGGTAAAGTTGTCTTGTAAAAGGTCCCATTACCTGAATATTTGGTTTTTGTCCCTCCCCTCCCCTACCCCCAACTCTACCATACCCTACCCTACTCTACACTTCCCTCCCCTAACCCTAGACTACCATATCCTACCCTTCTTTTCTCTACCCTACTTCATTCTGCTGTGTATGCCATGTGATTTTGTGAACAGGTCAAATTGGAGACTGGAGAAACACCTTCTCAGAGGAACAGAACTGTCACTTTGACGCGGTTTTCAGCACCAAGATGAAGGACAGTCATCTGAACTTTGTGTGGGAGGGGCCTGTGAAAGAAGGTGTTTCCTTACGAGAGGAGATGTTCTGAGGATGAAAACCCCCTGGAGACAGCAATGCCAGCTGTCCTCCACTCAGCCTACTACCTGGTCTCATGGACATTACGAGGGGAGCCTGATGTAAAACAGCTGAGGGGTTACTGCCCTTCATCTCTTCTTTACTACAGCTGCTGCATTTCTCAGAGAAACTTTCACTGATTCCCTTAGTTTCCCTTAGTTTTTTCAAATTAATATGTTTTTAAAAAGGATGATTTGTTATTTGTAATACCCAGACCCAAAGCAACTACTTTCTTATTTCTGAAAATCACAACCTTTCAAACCATTAAAGAAACTTTTTTATTAATGTAAACATAATGAGTGTCTTGAAAGTATATTTGCACACTCCTCATATGACTTGCTGTGTATGTCTCTCTCGTGGCAGATCTATTTCATGTCTGTATTCCTACATCCAAATATGTGGGATGAATTTAGTTTTCCCTCTCCTCCATCTTTCTTCCAGAATGTACCTTCAGTCATGAATAAATCATGGTAGATCACTCTTTTCATTCAACACCCCACTCCCCATAACAACACACCTTCAGTAACCCTTAACTATGCTAATGTATACATGAATTAAGCACCAGCACCACATTATCAGCTTGCTGACGCACAGATCTTCCTGTGAGCATAGAGCCCAGCGCGCTGATAAATGAGTTTTTTAAAAGGAAAGCATATCCATTAAAACAGCCCCATGTTATGTCACCCGAGATGGCATGGTCATCTCACTCCTAATGAACCCATCTATTTTCTCCAAGGGGCATGTGGAAACTAATACTAATGAGGGGAAAAGTGAACCTAAGGATAATGTTAGTTAACCATTTACTAATATGGTTTTGCGGTGTGTTTTAAATTACAAATCAATTTACCTACTTATTTTATTTAATGAGACAACTCCAGTTTTTAGATTATCTTTTTGAGGACATAATTAAGTGCATGAGAAACAAACTCGAGCTAGCCTCCACTTCTTAAGCACAATTATCATGCAAGTGTACCACTTTCATCTCCATTTGAAGTGATAAAAAGGCAATGGTTTGTCAAAGTTATGCGAAAATGCTTTAACCTTTCTCTCCTGTCATTTCCCCATGAATAACTCATCTTAAAGGTCAGGGTACTCATGTCAGGTGAACCCCAGACAGACTCTAAAGACCACCTCCTGACATACACCTATAATACATATTGCTGTGTGTCTGTGTTTCTGCACATGTTTATTTCAGCAGCAGTTACAAAGAAAATGGTGCTTCAACAAAAAGGTAGCAGGGAAGAAATCTTTCTCTGATAACAAGTAGTTCCTGTTTACCATTGTAAAGGCTTGCATGCAGCACCTGTGCTTCCAGGGGCGAAGCCACAGGGGATCTGTTCACAGGTAACAGGCAAATAGGAAGGCAGGCATGCAGGCTGACAGGAGTAGAACGAGAAGAATCTAGTGAAAAGATTTGTGTTTGTGTTATGATACAGCTCCATTCATTTAGAGAGTGAATCAATTCAGTTCAGCTTAGGCAACCTTTATGATCAGACTGTTCTGCACCCTCTTTCAAGAGCTTGTTTCATGAATTGAACAGCTGAAGCCTGCAACTCTGGTTAAAGGTGCTACCTCTCTCATAGAGGACAACATTATTTGGGATGTCCATAGCAGACAGAGCCTAATGACAGAGACAGACAGTGAAGATTTCTGCTCATCACTTCTTCAATCTGCTGTGATTTTGAAGAGTCCGGAGACTCCACAGTTTGTAAGCTTTTTGTTTGAGTTGCTTGAAGGTATCTTAGGTAGCCTTTCTCATAAAATGTACTTGTATTTCCTTTTGTTTAGTCTCACGTGCACATCAGCAAAAAGACAACTATGAACTCACAGAGACATGGGGACAGGGCTGCTGCTCCCACAGATAACTGTGTGTGTGTGTGTGTGTGTAAGGGTCAGGGAAACTGAGTGACATGGGGCTTAGGGTTGTTTAGCCAACACATCACTCTTTCATCCACCCTGCCCTCACTGTATCATGGGTAATGACCCAGGGTGTATTTCCATGCTTCAGCACACAGTGTTTAAGATCAGGGGGCGATAGATATGGAGTGAGAGACTAAGTGGAAGAGGAAGTAAGAGAAAGGAAGAAGCCAGATAGATGTTACTAGAGCTAGTAAGAAAATGGAGCTGTGTTACTGAAGCGAGAGAGAAAGAGATGTCCAATGGCCCTGACTTAAAGACTGAAGGGTCATTGTCAAAGTAGTGTGATGTAAAAGCTCTTGGGGGAGGAAGGGGGTAGATGCAGAGAGAGGGAGACATGGAGAAGAAGAGAGGGACCATGAGGAAACATGGAAGACACTGAATAAGTGGAGAAGCAGTGTGTGGAAAGGAGGAGAGCCGAATCTGAGAAGGTGGGATGGAGGGAGGGATCAAGAAGTATATGTTTAGTCAGCGAGAGAGAGGCTGACACTGATCTATAAAGTCATCTGAGCCCAAATGAACCAGACACAGTTCCTTTCAAGGACTTGAAAGGAGAACAGAGGAGGAGAAAGTAGAAGAGAGGATAAGAGAAGGGAAGGAGACTGGGAAAGATAGAAGGAGATGAGGGTCTATTGGTCAGGTGGCCTTAACCGGTAGGTGTGACAGCCATGGCATTTGCATGGCATTTAATCCCTGTCCACTCCTTTTATACAATGACCATCCCTGGTGGTATCAGGGCCTGTTAAAGCACTTCAAGAAGATGCCTGGAGAATAGACTGCATCACTACCCACTGGCACACACATAAACATTCACACACAGAAAGTGTGCATCATTTAACAGATATACTGTTATATACTGTACATACTATTCTCATTAGGTGCAGGTCTTCGGCATTCAGTAACTGAGATGGATGGCAGGTCACAAGGGTGTGTGTGTTTGTGTGGCAGTGAAATCCATTTCACAGGTCTATTTCCCAACACATCAGTAAATATATATTTCAGTGACAGATAAATACACACACACACTCACACATACACACACCTGCACACACACACACACAGATTCTGGGTGCTAGAAGACAGCTGTGTGAGTTTGATTTAGGGGATCGTTCAGCTTTAAGGTTCTGATGGAGCAGTGTGGGCACAGAGAGAGATAGACAGAGTGTGTGTGTGTGAGAGACACAGGGAGACAGAGAGATAAATGGACAGAGAGAGGGGGGAGAGAGAGAGCAAGAGAGAGCTGTCAGTCAGTACAGCGTAGCCTAGGTAGTTAGAGTCTACCTTGTCTGCTAAACTGCTAGTTATTATGCTGTGACTTCAAAGCCAGAGGCCTTGGCACTTTACAGCCCTGATGAATGTTTAGACTGGCAGACTTGGGCTCCTGCTCATGTGTTGAAGCAGTCACTTGAAATTCAACCACAGATTTCTGAAGGTACTCTGATCTTATTTGCCTGAAAATCACTGAATTTTGGTCATGCATAGTTGGTGTGAAAGCTGAGATATCTGCTGGAAATGACTTTCCTTCTTTTTTTAGTTGTGTGTGTGTCCATTATGTTTTTTTTTACCCCAGACATGCCAGATATATTTTATACATCCATCCATTCTCTCTTTCAAACCTTCGAAGAGAAAGCATCTAAAATGTTTCACGTTACAGTCTAGGCAGTACAAACTAGAGTTAATATTGAATAGTGTTTGTCTGACTGGGATTAAAATGGATGGTCTACTCTAAAGTATCAAGCATCAAGGATGTGGTTGCAGGTGTACAGAGTGAGAGACTACGTCAGAGCAAAGAGCTTTTCATTCACAGTCAATGTCTGTATACTGACTGTACCACTGAAGGTAATGGTGTTTGTTAAGCCCACAGGGATTTGATAAGGTACCTGTAAATATTAGAGACAGATATGGTGGATGATGAAAAGAAATACACAACAGTAGGCCAGTCTGAACTGGAAATTCTACACTGAGATAAGAAACAGCACAAAGGCTAATAGCCTGATTATTTTAGGCTCATTTGCATTATTTACCAATGAGAACAAAGTTCCTGTGTTATCAGGTAGATCATGTTCACTGGTGCTGAGAGACATACCACATAGGCCTCCATTGTACACACTTTAGTATTCCATACTTTACTGTAAAGCTGTTCTACTCATCCTACGGTTGCATCACGTCCCCCACTCCTGCAAGGCTGAATTTAACTGGAAAATCAATTTATATCTTGCTCCATATGACATGAAGATATTTTTGCTGGCATGATAACATGCAAAGCAAATCATTGTGTATGCCTATAATTTTGGAGCACTTTGACAAGGCCTCTACTTTACTTACCTCCTAAAAGGGATGGGTTCAGTGGTTCTCAGGGCATGATTGACAGTGCAAAAGGTTGAGAGTCAGAAAAAAGTATGGAGAGCTTTGTAAAGTAAGAGATGGGAAGAGAATAATAATATTTCATCTTCCTGCATTATTGGTGATAACCAATATCTCCATAGTAAGTCATTGTTTTCATTGAATGATCAATATGGGAGTCAGGTGGCTGAGCGGTGAGGGAATCGGGCTAGTAATCCGAAGGTTGCCAGTTCGATTCCCGGTCATGCAAACTGACGTTGTGTCCTTGGGCAAGGCACTTCACCCTACTTGCCTCGGGGGAATGTCCCTGTACTTACTGTAAGTCGCTCTGGATAAGTGCGTCTGCTAAATGACTAAATGTAATATTTCTGAAATGTGAAACTATTAGTATCATTGTGGAACTGTAATCACTTTCTCAGCTGTAGTTATCAGCAAAGTGACAAAGATTCCCTGAAGAAACAGACAGTCAGTTTTCCAGCACTTCCTTGTGTCTACACTGAAGCCAAACACTGTCGAAAGTATTGGAATTTGAGGCAAGTTGACCACATCCAGGCAGTAGGAAAGGATATTTCTGATCGGAATGGAACCTTTTAGAACTGCTGCAGCAAGGACAGGGCCAGAACCACATAGGATTCCTTTAGGAGTAGTAATGAAAGTTAAGTCTGTCCACTATTTTGTTTCATTTTGCTTTACTGTCTGTTACATCATGTCAAAGAACAAACTTCATTATTTAACCCTTGTGCTGCCTTCGGGTCACATGACCAAAAGGTTCATAACGAACCATCGTTGTGTTTACCCAATTTTACCCAATACAAAAACAAATACAAATAATTTTCTTTTAACCTTTGCAATGTGGGGGGTCTGAGACAGCCCAACGGTTAAAAGAAAATGCTTCACTTTGTTTTTGTACGTGGTAAAGTTGCCGCAATACGACGGTGGGTCACAATGACTGATGGGTCAGAATGACCCGAAGATAACACAAGGGTTAACATTATTTAAGTGAATAAAAAATCTGCCCCATTTCTATATATGTGGACGGTTCGATTAGAAATTCAAACAGTCGATGCACAGATTTTGTGATGATTTTTCCTGGGTCTACCTGCTAAAAGTATGAGGGAGCTATGATGATGCACACCATCTGAAACATCACTCAGAAACGTGCTTCAGTCCATCCCATGCATGCAGACTGCTGCCCACTGACAGACCCAACAGCTCTCCCAGGATCTCTCCCAACCCTGCTGCCACTTCTGCTCTGGTATCTCCTCTGGAACAGCCTGAGGAGCAGGGTGTCTCATCTTAACCCTCGTGCTGCCTTCGGGTCACATGACCCAAAGGTTCATAACGAACCATCGTTGTGTTTACCCAATTTTACCCAATACAAAAACAAATTTAAATAATTTTCTTTTAACCTTTGCAATGTGGGGGGTCTGAGACAGCCTAGCTGTTAAAAGAAAATGCTTCACTTTGTCTTTGTATGCGGTAAATCTGTCGCAATACGACGGTGGGTCACAATGACTGATGGGTCAGAATGACCCGAAGATAACACAAGGGTTAACAAGGATTTTATATTAGAAGGAGTTGTTTTCAAAATAATTTTCTGCCATTTCACATCATATTGGGAACAGAGCAAAGTAAAGCCAAATTGCCTTCACAACATTACTTACAGGAAAACGTACAGGACTGACATCACGCACCTGTGTCCATGTATGTCATGAGTGAAATGAGTCACAAAAAAGAAATTGCATTATACGTGTGCTGTGTGGGTTATCATGGTCGGTGACACAGGTGGTGGTGGCTCTATCTATTGTTGCTGTTTGAAAGGGAAGAGAGAGAGAGCGACAGAGCGACAGAGAGAAGCAGTTCGTTTCCCAGAGATTAGAGCCTTGGAGAAAACACACAAATACACACACATACATGCACAAGCAAGCACGAGAGAGAGAGAAAGAGTCAAAGATCCGACCATAAGAAAACACGAGGATCATGATGAGAGAAACTGGACAGGAAATGAAGCAAGGTTTTCAATCAGGCCTCTTGCATCAGTCCACATCACATACAGCCAACCACAACATCAACTCAACCTCACGTTTAATGACACATGAGAATCAGGGGCTATGCCAGGGATAGAGCCGGTCTCAGGGTTAGACCTCTGTTTAACTCTGAACTCTAGCGGCAATAAACCACTGAGACATGTGACATGTTGTGTGTTTATCAGGCATTATGTTTTGCTGAACTTAAAACAAAAGCGAATTCAGTGTCTAAATGACGGACGGGATTAAAAAAGCCTGGTGCTGCAGCCCCCTACCGCCCCCGCCTCCTTACATAACTGCCCCAGTGCTGCAGGACGGGGGTGGGGGGAGGGGCGGGGGATTGGACTGGCCTGGGTGCTGCTCTCTGAGAGAGGCTTCCAGTGAGTAACCACCCCTGACAGGGGTATTAATATTTCAGACACACCAGAGGTGCACCAGACCCCCCCTGCCATCAGCCACTAAAAAAAGACATTTCCATCCAACACGATATTCGTGTTTCAGTTGGAAACTACTAAGAATAGTGTTGAGTCACTGTAATGGTGTAATAGGAACGTCTGTTGCAGGAATACGGTTGTCTGAATGTACATGTCATAAGAAGTACATTTCTTTCAAGCACAAATCCCAGGACCAGATACCACACAGGATATCAAGCATGATAAAAAAAATGTTTATGGCCATTTAGCCATGGTATAAGTCAACAATGATTTATGAGTGTTAGTGGCCTACATTGTTACATCAGCAAGTAAACGTTGTCAGACTGCACATACACACGAACAAACACCCACATGCACGCACACACACACACAAAAACACACACACACACACACAGACAAGCACCACCCATCAATAAACAAAAGCAGGATGTTGTGCTTTGAAACAAGAACATGTGGCCACAGAAGACAGCTGAGAGCTTCTACTTCCTGGAACTTCATTACCTGATATTACTCCTCTGGCTAATCGCCCGCTTCCTTACCACACCTCTTTTGCTGCTATACAATACACCCTCTCTCACCCATGTGATATGCTGACATGTATGTAGAGTATGTGAACATGTGTGTGTGGAGACTAGAGAGACAAGCCTGTAAAGATTTTAACTAAATCTGACCAGGAGCTTGGGTTCCCTTGTTGAAGGGGTCTCAACTGACCAGGGGGGTGTTCCATCAACGTCGATTAAGGAAAAGCTAGACTTATCTCGCCAAGTCTCACTTACTTTAGCGAGAGTTCCGTTCCATTAAGGTGGCTTATTTTAGTTCTAGCGACGTAACCAAGGTAACTTATACTTCGGAACTAGCCTGATCCGTATCAGGCTAAAAGTCAAGCTAAACTAAAATGTGTTGCAAATAATTTCAAACAGGCGGAAACAGAATCTCAAAAGACAGTTCCGTCGAGTAAATTCCTGCGCGCAAACCACTTTAGTCCGTGTTCGGAAACGTAAATTCAGACTTTTTGTGTGAGCTTTAAGATAAAAGGGAAAGATAACCATGACTTAAATGGGGATTCACTGAAATGACTAGTATTGCACAGATCCAGCACTGACTTTTTAGATCAGAAGGTGACCCAAACTGCACACTTTGTTTGGCAGAACAGTCATTTAAAATTGCTCAGCATGACTATCATTATTATATTACGAGTATTTCCAATTAACATAGTCTGCCTCCACAGATCCAGAGGGGGCTTGGACAGTGACAGACTGTGGTTGTGCCAAGTGTTGTCACAGCCTCACTTTGGGAAAGCATGCCCTACTGGGAACATTAGGGGAGACTGTTGGGCACAGAATCTAATTGTCTTCTTTGGAAAGGGCAACATTTGGGACACTGTCATGTAGGGGCAGCATAAAGAGCACGTCATAACAGCACCTTTTTCCATATATGCATTTAGGCCTACTGATAATTAGCGTAATTTGATGAGCTGTCTGAAACCGTTCTGGCATGCTAGCCTATGGTCGATATTCTCAAATATATATATATATATATATGTAGATTTGGTAGGTCTACAATTTACGCATTTAAACGGTCGTAATGGTTTGACAAGTTGTCTCCCTTGCCATGTTAATTGCGGCAACATTGCCCTTTTAGGGAACCAAAAAACTCAAAAAATAAATTTAAGCTGCTGAAACAACACACCTCTGCTGCTTTACGCTATACTTTTTGCGACATAACTCCTCTTTTCGACGATCGCCTGATCTGGGCTGCACAGTCTAAGCTTATTGAGGTCTAGCTTGAATTAGCGTTGCCTGTTAGTGGAACGGGACGTTAGTGGAACGGCTTGAGGCTTAAGTCTAAGTTGACGTTTACCCAAGTGAGACTTATTCGTGTTAGCGCGACTTGCGTTAGCGACGTTGATGGAACACCCCCCTGGATACTGACCTTCAGAACTCTCACAAGCAGGAGAAACAGCTGCTTCTGCTGAAATGGATTCCAAAGCTTTTCAATTCCTTTTTTGGTTTTCCTCTTTTATTTACCCGTTTCTACTTCACAACATTTATGTTTATGCCTCCCTCTTTCCAGTAGCACTCTCTCTATCTTTCTCTCATTCAATATTCAGACCAACTTAGAAACCCTTCCTCCGTGTGTGCTGTTCCACTTGCTGTGGTGATATGTTACGCCAATGCTATCATGGCAGGTGTGACAAAGTTGGTCACCACTTCATGCAATCTAAGAGGCAAAAAAAAAAAAAAACAGCTACTGTCGGTTCATGTTTACATTTCAAATTGGATGGAATAGCAATGTTTTTAGGATCAACCATGCCTAAAATAGCTGATGTCTATACAAAACATTCTGCATGTCCTTATTTCTCCCAGTAATTAACCACTCATTATCAACAACAAACAGGTTTTGGCAAGTAATGGGTGTGGCCTACACACCTGCATACACTTAACAATTTGTCAATGAAGATAAGGAACTGAAGGGATTGTTGCTGGCAGTTTGTGCACTGAGATGGATACATTATATTGCATAGTTATACATACTCAGATTACGCATGAATGAACCCTGCTCTTCAAGAGAGAAACACTTTCAGCCGACTGACACTTTTATGTTGACTTGAGCTTTAATCCAGGAAGAAGCAACAGTTTTTCAAAGAGGTATTTTTATACTTTTGAATATCAAAATGTTTACTGGCATGATGTTATATTAGTTATAGCTTATTTGGTACACCAATAGTTTCAAGGATAATGTTTGACACTATCCCAAAAAGCGTTTTTATAGAGTTTCTATAAACAGATTTGTTTACAAAACTGTGAATGGCAACAATCAGACACTAAACCACTCTAAATTATTCAAATTAAGTGCTGGAATAACCCAGCAAAGTGTGTTGCGAGTGTTCAGCTATCAGTTTAACCATCCACTGCTCTGTCTCGTGAGAATCAGGACCGTTGCCAGGAGTGCATCTCGGATACGACTGCAGCGCGGCGAGTGGCGGACTCCTCGGTGTCTCCCCTCAGAACGCTGTGGATCCATGGAAGGTATTCGGACAGTTTCATGTAGATGGCATACTTCTCAGTGGAGCAGGCCTTGTCAAAGGACAGTATCCCAGCTGCATACACGTCTCTGTGGTCCCTGACCACCAGTGCTCCCCCTGCATCTCCGTAACACAAATTCTCCTGGTATCTGTGCAGAATGCAAACCGAGAACAGTGTACTTTATGGGTGCACTGGTAGCTCACCGGTTAAGTATGCATACCCCATGGGCTGAGGTCTCACTGCAGAAGCACAGGTTTGAATCCGGCCCAGTCACAATATACAGATACATTGGGATATACGGATACATTGAAAATGTAACTTTGATGTACCTGCTTGGCCCTGTGCAGAACATTGTTTCATCCACAGTCGGCCTGCTGTGCAGCAACCTCCCACTGTTCTCATTTGTTTTACAGGAGAGGTCATCGGCTAATGGTAGTACTAGATGTTTCAGTGACTGAGCGGGGCTGAAGAGAGCCCCCCACCCCCAGCCAGCAATGACCCCGACTTCTCCCTGGCTGTCTGCCAAGTGCTGACCCAACTCTGGCAGGGGAATGGGGTACACATTTGGCCCCAGTACCACAGGTGTCTTCAGTTGGATCAGAGCCAGGTTGTTGTCCCAGTCAGACTGGTTCTGGAAGCCTGGGTGTAGGAACACCTAGGAGGGGTATACTGATTTTGTCTCCAGGGTTTCATTTTTGAAGGCAACTTGTATTATCGGCTTATTCTTGCATTCATACGTCATTCTTGTATCATATAACTAGATATTGTAATTCTCTGGAGAAACATGTATTTTTTTAGGTCTCATGATAGGATACTACTCACCTTCTCCACAGCAACCTCTTTCGAGGTGTCAGCCTGGGGCCGCCCTGTGATCCCCAGGTACACCTTAGGGATTGCTGCCTCTGTGCCCTGCGTGTCCATGCGATTCTTCTTAACAAACAGGTTCCTGCCTGCTGTCAGAACCCAATTTGGGGCAATGAGAGCTCCACCTGCATAGCTTCCATTCAGCTCCTCCAGGGACACCATGGCTTGCCAGGGCACCAGAGGAGCCATTGTTCCCCCAACCATGCGCCTGGAACGTAAGGATGTCAACCCTAAGTAATAAAAGACAACTATTAAAATGTAATTTCAGATGGCTCAGATGGCTGAGTGGTTAGGGAACCGGGCTATTAATCAGAATGTTGCCGGTTCGACTGCCGGGCCAGCTGTGCCAAATGACGTTGTGCCCTTGGGCAAGACACTTCACCCTACTTGCCTTGGGGGAATGTCCCTGTACTTTACTGTAAGTCGCTCTGGATAATAGCGTCTGCTAAATGTAATCCCATACTCTTATTTAACCATTGCTGTTTTTGGCTTACCGATTACCTTTAGTCATTGGCTATAAAAATTGCTGTGATAACAATATTAAGACAATTGTTGTAGAGCTAACTTTATACTTGATAATCAACCAACTAATGACTGGATCTCAGCATATTGTTTTGATTCAAGAAAGGTTTCATGTTGACTGTTTGACACTTGATATTTATCTCCAGATGACAGGGCTTTGGACTTGTTTCGTCATACTACATTTATATCTTGAAGTTTGGTGTGACTTTTTGAAATTCCCAAGACAGTGTGCTCCATGATGTTGTACAGCTATAATTTCAGTGTTGAAATGATCATTTTGGTAAATTGCAGCATTCCTCTGGTTCAATGAAATGTTGAGTGGTTGCCATGGTGCTGGATGGCAGCTAGACAATAATGCTTCTCAAAGTCTATAATATACATATTTTGACAAATGTGTATGGACCACATTGGTTTTTGTAGATCAACAATGAGGTGACTTTTATGCTGATTTCTCCAAAGGCCAATCTTCTGAAAGATACGTTTTGACTAGAACTACAATTTAATTTGCTCTCTGACTTAAGTGAAGGTCAGATGGAGTTGCACTCCATTCAGGATAATAAATTGTATATTGTTATTAATCTTTTAACAACTGTGGGCTTGGAGCAGGATGCTTCCTCCTTGCATGGTTTATGCTCCTGTACCACACCCTGCTAGCTCTCTGATGGAGACAGAACAGCCTCCAATCCCAGCTGTGATAGTCTTGATTGCAAATAAATAGCTAGTTACAATCATTAAATAAGGACTTTTACTTTTAGTATTCAGATACAAATTCAGAGAAATGGTAATTTACAGGTTTGCATCTCTCTTTGCCAACATTTCATACCTCTATTCATCACAGGGAGAAGCATGTCGAAACATGATTTAGTTGTGTGTTAGATACCAAAAGCTTGAATGCAAAAAGTGAGCTCTGGAGTTGGCTGCGTAGTGTGCGTGTGTGTGTGTGTGTTAGATTGTTACCTGAAGCGTGATGTTTGATCCTGTTCTCAGCCAGAGCCTCATCTGCTAGACAGACACAGGACGCCAGCAGAAGCACGGCCAACGACAACCTAGGGACAGCACACGTACACACACACATCTAACAGACCCTCACCAACACCCCCCAACCTCAACACACACTGACAGACGGCCAGCCCTTGCACTACCAAGGCTGTTCCTTTATATAGAGAGAAGTGTCCTGATGCATGTACAATATTCATCCACTCTACATTATTTAACATCACGGTATTATAGCCAACATGACCAAGGTTTCTCTCTGTCTTCCTTATCTAGACAGATATACTGTTCATGTACATTTTGATATGCTGTTAATGTATCATGAATATATATATATATATATATATATATATATATATATATATATATATATATATATATAGATAGAGATAGAGATAGAGATAGAGATAGAGATAGAGATAGAGATAGAGATAGAGATAGAGATAGAGATAGAGATAGAGATAGAGATAGAGATATAGATATATATATCTGTATATATATATATATATCTATATATATCTGGATAAGAGCGTCTGCTAAATGACTAAATGTAAACATCGACTCCCATTGAGGATGGTTCACTCTCAGGAGAGTGAACCATCCTCAATGGGAGTCGATGTTTACATTTAGTCATTTAGCAGACGCTCTTATCCAGAGCGACTTACAGTAAGTACAGGGACATTCTCCCCGAGGCAAGTAGGGTGAAGTGCCTTGCCCAAGGACACAACGTCATTTGTCCCAGACAGAATCGAACCAGCAACCTTCATATTACTAACCCAATTCCCTAACCGCTCAGCCACCTGACTCCCCACTCGATGTTACAAGAAAATTTACTTAAATTATGCTTTTGAATTGTAAAATAACATACCAGATGTTTATAGAATCCATTTTTGTCAGTGTGGTCATCTGAGACGGTGTATTCTGATGATGTTTGCAGGTTGAAGTCCTGAGATCTTGGCTTTATATCTGGTGAAATCTGCCTCCAACCCCCACTACCTTGACGTCCTGGGAGTTTTTGCTGGAAAGTAAGCGTCTGTTGCCCAATCCCCTCTTGTTGTGAAAGCTCTTTAAACATTTTGTCCATTCACCTTGCCCTGTCAACAGGTCCATAGCTACACCAAGACCATGTTGTCGTCACAGATGAACATGAATCATTTGAATTATGGATTTGGAGCGACGCAGAACATATCTAAAATTTGTGTTTCAGCCTGGTCAGGCTTTTTTCCAGGGATGTGCAGCAGTCTTCTACAGTCTTGACGTATTGTTTTACCAAGGAGTAGGAGTTTATGTTCATGTGACAGGAAATGTTCCTTTTAATTAAATGTTTTGTAATGGTAAGGCACTTGAGAGTAAGGAGCATAACAATGACACAGGGACACATGTAGGCAACCACATTCAAGGTTGTGCTACATAGTTTGTGCCACAACATTTCACAAATACATTTTTTACTTTGTGCAATGTTGTGAATTTCACGTGGAAATCCATGTGATACACCTCCATGAGTCGGTGTTCTTGTACAAAAGCAGAATTATCTTTATTTGGTCTATTTGTCATCTGTCCTGTTATTCACAATATTTGTATTCAACTGGTGAGGTTCACCCAGAATTTGTACATTTTTACCTTTCAACTGATTTCCCATGATGCAGTAATGTTTAACTAAGGTCTGTTGGCTGCAACGCTAGGTCAGGTCAACAGCAGTGCTATCCTGTGAATTTCTGTAAAAAACAACAAAGCAGGGAAAGTCCAGTTTTACAGCCCCTGTAGTGTTGGATAGAACTGTGAAATCAGGCCTGTCCAGTCTGCAGATAGATTATCTTGCTACTTTCTGTTGTAGGTGGTTCTATTGGTGCTGTGTACCATGCAAGGATGTGTTTATGATGACTCTCTGCTATGAACACCTTGCTAACATGTGTATAAATCAAATCTGCCCCAATAAGGTTTTATTTTAATTACCTTTTAATTTGGAGTACACAGTATTCAACTTTTTATTTTATCAGTTATGTATCGTTTAAAATTATATTAACTAATCAGTTTGATACAGAAATCTGTCGGTTTTGACTGTGACCCAGAATTCCTTTTTGTTTTATTAATGAATTAGCTTGCTGAACTGAAGCTCACAGACTGAATCAGTTGTAGCAGTAGGTGGAATAAAATAAGCCCAGGTTAGGTTAGTTATCCCTTCTGGCTGTAGTCCGCAGTCATCACCACAGAATGAGATGATGTGAGGGAGAACTGGGCCATCTACATGGCTAAGTTGTTTCATTCACCTGGAAAAGGGCTTTATATAAACTGTTCTTTTTTGTTATTCTGACTGCTCTGTGTGTTTTTGTGTCAAATGGACTCATTCATGTCTGTGAGTCACACGCTCACTCAGGGTGGAGTGGGGATAATGATGTCTGGATCAAGGGGCTATGGCTGCAGGGAAATCTTGTGGTCCTGGTGTCTCAAAGCTGATAGGTGTGTACTTTCTGTTCCAGTGTTATGTAAGAGATGACAACGTCACTAAGATTCTGTGTCACACGCATGGGTGCAGACGTGTGTACATACATGAACACAAACTACACACGTCCTTACTATACACATCACAGTGACCATGTTGAAGCAGATTATTAGTGGAGTGGTAAACGGAAGTACATGGGTGCTTACGGAAATTTAGAACCCTCACAATTCCTACAAACATACCAGCCAAGTCCATGTCTTCACTCTGAACAAAGTAGAAAGAGAAAGCAAGGGAGACTGTTAGGGTTAGGGTTAGACAGGGGTAACGACAGGGTTATCTCCACCTGTCGATTATTGCTCTTCATAACCCATGCCTCCAGAGTTGTTTTGCTTAATTTTTGTTGTTTTTAGATATGTTTAAAATCAGTTGTAGCTTGATTGCAAGTGTTAGAGTACTTAATCTAAAAGCAACATAGTCCCATTGGGACCAAAGCTTGTCAAGGATCTAATTTATTGATCAGAAGACATTATTTATGATGTTTATGCACTTGCCAGAAACTGAAATTCTGGTTGCTGTGTCCTCACATTTCCCCCAGACCTGAGAAGGAAGCCAGAGGCAAAAAGTTAAGCTACAGGTTGAGAAGCTTTACTTCTCTGAAATGAACACACACTGTGTGGATTTATTCGCAACCATGTCTGATGCAACCCACCAGAATCAAGGTTATCCATGACGGCACTGAGAAAACATCCCTTCACAATACGGGATTTGCAACAAAGCATTGGCTGTCTTTGTGAGGTTTCCATTCATGAAACATTACTGTAAGGGTGAACTTACACCTGTCAAATGTCTTCTTAGAGACTCTAAGAGAATGTTTTAGGGCTCAGTGGATTCACAGTAGGCAACTGTTGAAATAACATCTTATAAACATTTTATAAGTGCCAATTTTATAGTGCCTGTGATAAAATTGGTGGCACACAGATTCCTGGAATTATAGATAGGGCACAGTGCCCGCGATGATGTCGGTGACACACACAGATTTCTGGAATTATAGATTGCAGTGCCCGTGATGCAGCTGGTGATAAAAAAAAATTCTCAGTGGTTTTGGTAGCTATATTTCTCAAATCACAATAGAAATTATCTGTAATCTCTGAACTACTTCAACCTCCACATCTATTTTAGTCAAATTGCCAATGCTGTGGTAGCCTACATTAATGCAAATGATTATGTAGCCTTCATTTGTCTTCTGTTTCCTACGTTATAAATTGCTGTTATGTTGATAAAAATTTACTATATTGGTTCTGAACTATTCTGTTATTAACATTTAGGCTGCCAACTTTTCCAAAAACCTTGGAGTGTGATTTGGTGGGGCCAAACAACCATGACAACGCAGGTGGATTCAAACGAAATCACACAAGTGATTCAACATTTTCCTAGGAATCTCGCTGTAGACCAGAGGGCCAATCAGAGTGAAGGGGCTGTGACGCGAAGAGAGCAAGCCAAGCTGCCGCAAATTCTTCATTATTTTTCATTATCTGACGTCGAAATGCTTATCCAATCAACGTCAATCCCGGCACTGCACCCCGTTGGGTTATAAAGAAGACGTTTGCAGAATTTGAACTTTGCATAGTGTCCACTTCTTCAGTTGAGCATGGGAAACTAAACCCATTCTAATTTGTACACACACACACACACACACACACAGATTCCTGAAATCAATAGAGATGTTAGACATGTTATGGAAATGGTGAAGCAGGGGTGGAGGCTATCGCTGAAGAAGAGGGGAGCATATAGAGGGGTGAGGCTGAACTGGGTCCAGGAGGCAGGACGAAGTGATCCATGTCAGGAGGCCTCCTCTCAGACAGCAGAATCCCGGCAGAGCGGGGCTGGAGGTGGCGAAAAAATACAGTCAACTCCATCTCTCTTCTCTGTTTCTTTCTCTATATTTCTATCTTTCTGTATGCCCTCATAAGGAAGTCAAATTGCCTTGTCAGGGGTAGGAGAGAGAGGGGAACAGTACAAATGAGAGAGGAGCAGGGAGAGAGACTGGGTGGCAACAAAAATGGAACGTTGAGAAGGGGAGTGTTTGTTTGTGTGTCTGAGAGAGAGGTGGATATATGTGAGGATGGAGGGTTGAGTGGAGAGGAGAAAAAGGTTGGGTGAGTTAGACTTGAGCTTGCAGCTGTGGAGCGCATGAAAGAGAGCTAGAGAGAGAGAGAGTGCAGTGCATATGTACAGTGAGAGACACACAGCAAGAGTGAGAGTATAAGAAAAAATGAGAAATAGAAAAAGAAGGGGGAGTGTTTGATGAAGAGAGAGGGTGTTGAGTGCTGCTGAGAGATCCACAAGGAGAAAGAGAGAGATAGAGAGAGAGAAAGAGAGAGAGTAAGAGGGGGGGGGGGAGATTTGAAGCGTAGAGTCAGAGCAAGGCTGTTTCTGTGCGATGTCCCTGTATTGCTGCTGATCCTCAGGAGATCTGGGAATACAAGAATCTTCTGCTGTCCAACCATCTCATCTCCAGGCTATTGGATTCTACTGTAGACTGACTGGGATGGCCTTTATTGACCAATACTGGACTGTATACTTGTCTCTATTGGAGGCAGAAGAGGAATTTTACTAAGCAGAGTTGCAAATATGCAGGTGAGAAAGCTTTGTGTTTATGGTAAATACTTGTTTTACCTACTGGTTCTGGTTCTCTTGAAATACATATTTGTAAAAAATGGTCTTGCACAAAAAATATATAAACTCCAGTTTATTTCTATTGTGTGCTTTTTTCCTTGACCCAAAAAATTATGGGTGAGATTTTAATCAAATAGTTTTAATTGAAAATAATGAATCATAAAGTATTGCTGTCTACAGCATCAGAGGACAACTTCAGGTATCACCAAAGAGCATAATTAGTATGGACCCAAAGAAGCTTACTGCTTACTTTTGCTTTGGGATATTTAACAGATTTTCAAAACATACACAAACACACACAGCACATGAGCGTGCACACACACACACACACACACACACATACGCACACAGGATAGGTTGATTCCAGCGTTTCTGTTCCTCTTGACTATTGAGCTGCAATTAGATTGCAGATTTATTAAAGGGTTATCTTTTGTGAGTAAATGATGGACTACACACACACCACTCTAACTAAAACACAGACAAACATACACACATATGGTTAAACACAGGCAGCCGACAGCAAAATGGATTCATATATAAATAAAGATAATACATTTAAATTTGGTTTAAGGGTTCACATCAGGCTTCACATTTGGGTTCACAGTATTATGTAAAATGTAAAAAGAAAGGACAGACAGAGGTGAGAGAATGAAGTGTGAAAAGATGAGCGATGGTTAGAGATGTGTTGCTGTGTAAGGAGAAGAGGGAAATAGAGGAGTTTGTAAATGTTGGCATTTAAAAAAAAAAATTAAAAAAAAATATTCATTTAGCAAACCCTTCTATCGAAAGCAACATTCATTTGCAACTTCTTGATCTGCAGTCAAATGCTCTACCACTGAGCCATCCCCAAAACACAAAGGCTGTTGCGTCTTACTGTAAGACCACTGAAGCTGGATTGGGAGGAATTAATTAACTTAACAAATTCTGACCATTCTACATGTCAATTAGCCTCGTGTTTGCGCTGCATAACAATTATAATGCTTGGAAAAAAGATTTATGTTTTGAGCTCATCTAGTTGTGTGTGTGCTCGCCTCCGTGTGTGTGCTTGCCTGCATGTCTATGTGTTTATTCCTGTCAGAGCCAAGCTTTGTGCCTGAGGTGAGGCAGAGGCCTACAGGGGAGACTTGCTCCTGTCTTCTCTCCTCTGGTCTCAGACCCAGAGCATGTGAAGGAGAGAGCCATGTACTGTACAGTCTGTGATGTCTCCCATAAGTGATATATATATTATTCTGGATAGTTGTTCATTTCCAAACGTTAAGACATGGAGGATGCTATACACACAAACACACACATGCACCAATACAGACATATACTTTGACTGTTTTGACCATTGAAATAATTCATCCATAAATCCATTCCTGTCATTAGGGAAACTCAACAGGTGTTCAATCCTCCCTGAATTTACCTTTGTGTTAATGGGGTGATTGTCAGTTCGTGAAAGTAATAATGTCTCTTCTCCAAAAACGATGAAGCTTACCTCTGTCTTTGTGATGTTATAAACGTTCCTTCTTTCACATGCCTCCCTGTGGTGATAGTGGTGGTCAGAAACCATGGTAACCCTATCAGCTCAGCCTGCCTGTCCTGTCCCATTGCCTTTTGTTTTCTGAAGCTCTGTCTCTCCAGATCTTTTCATGTTGTCTGGTGGAGTGAGTAGGGTGGGAGTCTGAGTAACCTGGGTTTGTTTAATTGTCAGATAAAAGAAATATTTGGAACTGAGCTCTGAGTCTAGAGACTGTTTGAGCTGTCTACCAACATCACTTTAACTGCTGACAGGTTTAGAACACAAGCATGGCACACACAAAAACACACACAAAAACTGGATTCAGAGTATTGTTCACTGTATTTTTTTACATTAGGTTCTCAGTCTTTACAGAAAAATGGATTGGGTAAGATATTGTGGACCATTTGTTTACATTACAGGCGGTTGACAGAATAATGAATACACCATGCCTAATTAGAGAAATTTGGTTTTGAATTAGACAGTAGGATATGTAAACCAAAAAAAAGTGTGGACTTTTGGTCCACAACAACTGGTTTGATGCACTGTGGTGTAAGAAGCATGGATGTATCTTCTGTTGAATACACCTGATTGCCCTTATTCAAAGTCTATTCATGTTTGAGCTGAGCTGTTTATCATCATTATCATTACAGATGTTTACTTAGTCATGTTGGACTGCCTTGTAGTTATTCTCCATCTCCCTCTCTTTCTACCCATGCAGAAGGATCTCCAAGCCCAGGCCAGGGAACCCAAGAGAGGACTGTCTTAGGTGGCTCTGCCACCCACCTTCTCCCAGGTCGAGAGCTGTGTCCTGGGGCCTGTCTCCATGACCGCCCTGGTGGCTAACCTCAGTCTCCCCGGGACTCTGTTGGGCCTGACAGAGACCGATAGCACCCCCAACCTAACAGGGCCTGTAGAGTTACCACAAACAGTGGGGAGAGGTGAGCTAGGGGGCTCACTAGCCCCTCTCTGTACCTTCTGCTGCTGTGGTCTCCTGAATCGCACCCTAGCAGTTGTCTTCATGGTCAGTCTGGCCTTTGCCATAGTGGTGGGGAATGTGGTCACACTCACGGTCTTCATGCAAACAAGACAGTCCCGGACACCACAAGGATACCTAAAAGGTACAGTTGGTAGTGAAACTTGGTGATGCACTCATTCCCACTCATAACTCAGTTATTAGAAGTTAGGGGACAATCTGTAGAGTTTACCTGACTCAGTTCTTCAAGGTTCCTTTTGTTCATGAAAAATTGTGTTACTTCTTTTGTGTCTTTGTCTAGCTTGTAGATCAGCATCAAATGTTCTCCATCATGGTGGTTTCAGGCCATCATAGAACTGGGATTTGTTTTTAACTTTGGAACATTGTAGTCACGTTATTTTGCAATGTTTGCACATACAGATGTTTTCTTTGATCTTTCACAATCTAAATCCTTGTTTGGCAACATTCCTCCACGATGAACAACTGGAGGGGAAATACATTTTGCAAACTCTTCATTCACTGAATTAATTAAATGTTTTGAGTATAATATGCAGGAGTATTTGTTGTTAAAAGCATAGCTAAATCAATAGGCTGTTAATGAGTCACAAATGGTGTTCTGGCTCAATCAAAGACTCATTTGTCCACATTCCATAAACACAGATAACCCTGCAAAACCCCCAGCTTCTCTTGTTCATAATATTTACATAGAAAACACTAAACTCACAACCAAACTGTGTTTGCACTGTATACCCTAGATCAGTTGCATCTGAAAAATGGTGCCTCAATGTATGTGTGTCTCAATGTATATGACATTTCTTATGAGAGCCCTGAAAGGATTCCAGGGCAGCGTTTGTGTGTGTTTATCTGTGTGTGACTCTCTTGTCACCCTTGTCCTTCCCACAGTATCTCTGGCCATAGCCGACATGATGGTGGGAGTCCTGGTGGTTCCTTTCTCTGTCTACACAGAGATCTCCCTGATGGTGACCAGCAGCCCACCAATCTGGTACCAGGGGGGGTCCACCCCTTCCTCGCCCTTGTCTCTGGGTGGACTGACTGCACCCTGGCAGCCCTGTATGCTTATTGGCCCAGTGTTTGCTGGCTGTACGTTTGTCTCCATCAGCACCATCTTCCTGATGACAGTAGAACGCTGCATTGCAATCCTCCGCCCCCTCCACAAGGACGCCCTGGTGACCAGGCGTCGCACCCTGCTCCTCATCCTCCTCTCCTGGGCCGGCTCCTTCATGCTGGCCATGGCCCCCCTCATTCTCAGCAACAACTTCACCCTGGAGTACAACGAATGCAGCCGCATGTGTAACTATGCCCCCCTGTTGTTGGGAGGGGAACTACCGCCGGATGCCAACATCTTATTACTGTTTCCAGCCTTTGATTTCATCTTGCTGGGGGTAACACTGGCCGTCAACATCCTCTCCTTCACCAGCATTCGCCGGTATACCCGCAAACGCAAACTCCTGTCAGAGGGAAGTCTAGGGGGAGATGGGGGAGCAGGAAGCGGGGGAGGGTGCCCCCACAGACCCTCTTTCTCGGACATCAAGGCGGCCAAGACCATCGGCATCCTGACCTTTGCCTTCACAGCGTCGTTTTCTCCAATCGCTGTGTTTGTGCTGGGGAATGTGGTGGGCTACATCTGGTGTAACTTCTCTTTCTTTGCCTTCTGGATTCTGACCGGGAACAGCTGCTGCAATGTCATCATCTACAGCGTCAGGGACCAGCGTTTTAGGAAGGGCGTCACACTGCTCTTCCAGAGAGACCACTCGCCTCCGCACGGTGAGAAGAACTGAGGGGAGAACAGGGCATTTACACAGCCTTTTCCCACACTTCTCCATCACACCCCTCCACCCTTGCACCTCTTATGCTCCCTAGAGATGAGTGAGATGGCGAGACTATCCCCACACCTCCCTCTTCGGAGAGGGAGAATGATCAGGGACCAAGCTACAGTTAGCATCCGCACACCTCCACCCCAGCCAGCATTACTGCCACTGCTGCTGTAACACCAGCCAAGCCCTTCCTTCACTCCCTTGACTCAGACCTGACCCATTTGCCCATCCCCCCTTCCATGTCCCTCCATCCTCTTTGCCCCTTCCAAGTCATTTAAAATCTAGTCATTGAACTGTGAGGCAAATTGCATACTGTAATTATCTTACAGCCAGTGACTGTGTATTCTGAGCAAGGTACTAGACCCTGCTCTTGGGCTTTACTTTGAAGAGGGCTTCTTCAGGCATTTCACTTCAGGGACCAACAACCGAACACTCAGACTCAGTCTTTACATTGTGTCTGACTCATTCATATTTGGAGAAATAGATGTCTGTGACACAAAGGGTGTTTGACATGATGGTTAGAAGCCATTAAAAGTCTTATGTACACAACTGTGCAAAATGGCAATCTTGTTTGAGTAAGGCAAACATGCTACATGCAGTGGTGTGCAGACCATTCAATTGTCACATAACAAATATTGCAGTTTGCATGGACTTCCATTTTATATTCAGTAGCTCGGGTAATTTAGTTGTTTAGAGAACAAATCGTACTTCATTCTCTAACTCAACTGACTGGAGACCGGTGTGTTTGTGAGAACATGCACTTTATCATGGTGGGTGAGTTATATGTAAAAGCATTTTTTTCCCTTTAATTAATTAATTAATTTAATTTTGCACACTTTTTGGATTGACTGCTTTTTATTTTTGCATCTCAATCTATTTTTATTGAATCAACCTTTAATTAGAGGAGAAATTGTGTATATATTCAGACATTTATGCTAAATTAAGGAAAAACAGAAAGACACAAAGAGAGAGGAAATCACCAAATTGTAGAAGCCATGTGTTTTGTTCTGACTGACAGTTACTAAGTAAGACAAAACCTATCTGTATCTAATACCAGTCAATCTCAGTTACTGTTATATTCATATTGTGTCAAAAAGGGGCTACATTAAAATCACCTTCTTATAAAAGAATAACCGTTACTACAGTTAATTTTACAGTGCAGTGAGTGATTTGCACACTTAATCACTTTGTAGATACAAAGAGTAATACATTCCAGGTTCTACTGTTGTTTTACTATGTGAGTTTATAAACTGCCACTATCTACAGTATCAGGGAAGAACACATGACACATTGATCACTTATTCAGAATATTTCTAGAAACACAAACTAATACAAATGACTGAATATGAAAAGTGGCAGTCAAATTTGAATATATCTATCCGTTTGGTATTTATTATTGAAACTATCCTTGTTATGAATAATTTAATGATTGATGCAATTACATGACAATAATTTTAAAGGATGTATTGTCATTTGTTTTACAATATAAAAATATATAATTTACGACTTCCATCGACTTGGAGGGATTATTGTACCAAGTGCACATTATTGCTTTGATATTGAAACACTGTACAGAGTCTTGATCAGTACTGCATTATTTATATGAAAATGAATGATTTGGTATTAAATGCATTTGGAAGCACTTCATTTGTGGGTTTAATGCTGTTTAGCCACTGAGGGTAATGTGTGTAGACAAGTCTGCTCTAATATGTACGGCCTCAACAGCAGTTATACAAGCTACAGCACTACTCTGTTCCTTCTCCTCTTTTCCTGTCCGTTTTTCATCTCTTCATCCTCCAAAAGGTTTGACTTTTGACCCTACCAGGATCAAACTTTTCCATTTCAAAGTCTGAGGGAACACAATGTTTTCTGTGATCAGTTTGGCACAGCATGTTATAATAAGAGGTTGGAGAGAGCATTGTCTTGTCAGCTTGCCTGGAAACTGAAGAAACAAGATGATCTGGGAGCACAGGCAGTGACAAAACTTACTGCAAAAGCAACACTAAAAGCTTGTATTATAATTAACAAGAGCACAAAGCTCTGTTGCAGTGTCATCTGATAACTGCAAAATTGAAAGAGAGAAAGAGAGAGAGAGTGAAAAGAGACACACAGGAAGCGATATAATAAGCGAAAGACAGAGATTGGTGATGGGAGAGGTAGAATGACAAAGGAAAGACATGTAATGGCAGATAGTAAAAGAGAGAGGCTCATATACTTGTACAGAGTGATGGCCTCAGAGGCATACTCTGATCTGAAATTTTCATTACAAACTTGCTTCCTCTGACTCACTCTGAAAACAATTAGGTGGTTCACAAATTGATTTACTGTGTAACCAGAAGGACTTCTGTCAGTATGAGTTGAGTTGATCTGCAGGGCACATTTCATCAATAACAGAGTGCTACTCTGTGTTACTCCTGCTCATACTGTGGTGGGTAAACTGGTTCTCTGCTCTTTCTCTCCACTGAGTGTAAGCTATGAGAATGACGTATTCATTAATTTCCTGAGAGTTGGAGACAGTTTGTGATAAACTACCGGGCCATACTCAGGTGCTAACATGAATCTTAAGGAAATTCTAATATGAGGGGTGTCTTAATGATGTATCTTTCTATGGGGAATTCAAATATGAGCTTATTTTTTTGATAGGATGAGTCTAAGCTACATCATTTTTTTATTTTATTTTTTGCCAATATCACCATTCTGAATCACTTTTATAAGATATTGAAAGATATAAGGGAAATCATTCAGATTTACAGAGCCAAATCAAATTACATTACATATCTAGTGAACTTCATGAATATTGCTGGATATCATTACAAGGAACAATCCGAGGAGTTCTTTACCTTTACATTGAACCAACATGGATAGTACACTCCAATGATGAATTCAACAATTAATTGCAGATTCTTTAAGTTATTTCCTTTCAGTCTGTGCTTTGACACCCAGAGCCTAAGAAGTCTGTTTGCTGTGGTGAGCCAGCGGCTGTGGTTCACTGGTCCAATCTCCAACAGAGCCAACTTGGCAGGTAGCTTTCCATCCCTGACTGCACAGACAATCTTATAGCCATAGTGTTGATCAGTTGAGAGATCTTGAATGACCTTGTCTGGCAACTTGATCAGTGGAGGGCCAACAGAGATCTGGTTGAAGTTTGGATTAATTTCCAAGTCTGTAGCAGAATCAAGGAGCTTTTTTCAAGGAAAATGTTTTTTCCTTGAAAAAAAGTGTTGTCTGACATAGTAGGGCCTTCAAGGTCAATAATGAAGTGGCGCAAGAGTAGTTCACTAGTGCACAGTAACCAGACCAGTTTTCTTCCAAGGTGCAGCTCCAGCTTCCTCATAACTTCAGCATGTACACCAGTGTTGTCATTTGTTGAGTCTCCTCCAATGACCAACAAGGTCTTGTCAAACCCCAGGGGCGTATCCAGGACACTATTTCTGGGGGGGCCAGCTCTGGCCAGTCTTTTATTTGGGGTGGCACTTGATTGTCAAAAACTACTACTTTAAAACTCACACACTGCATCACTCAGAGCAGCTGGTTAGCTGCTAGTCTCCATTGAAGCGCTGTCAGAATGCAGGTACGTTGGTTTGCGTCTTGCGCTGTTGATGGGGGCGTGGCCCAACATGTTGCGAATATGGGGCTTGTAGCGTAAGTGACAAATGACAATATAAGACGACTTTATAAAAAAAATACTAATGCATTTTTTCAGCTTTATACCGTTTCTGTTCAGGAGGGTTTAAAAAAAAACCCTCAGCTTCCATCATTACATTAGTTAGGTCAATCCTCCCATCAAAGAGGAGGCAGGAGATCACTCCCTCCTCCCTGCATTTCTCCTCAACTCTTCACCCAGCTCTCACATCAACTTCTCCTGTGCTCTTTTGACCTTGTTCTTATCAATCACTTTACTTGTGTTGTCTTCTGTGATGATTCCCGCATCAATCAGGGCTGCGGTTGCTGTAGCTGCAGTTGGCCTCAGCCCTATGCCATACCTTACACTAGCAAGGGCAGTGTTTGGAATCTCATCATAGTTTTTTGTACCTTTGCTACAGGCTCAGATTCAGTTTCAGGGAAGAGCTCAATGTCAGGGAAAAACTCATCTTCAGCATTAGTCATCTTCAATCCCATATTGTGATCACCATTTGCCACATATCTCTCAACATCTTCCCTGGCTGCCTTCTCTGCTGCTGCAGCAATTTCCTCCTTGCTCCATCTCCTTTTCTCTGCCTTTTTTCCATCTGCTGCCTTTCCAATGTCCTCACCTGTCTCTTATGCTCTGAAAGATCAGGGCCCCCTATTTGGTGGGGTCCTTTACTTCCAACCTTCTATTTCTGTCCCTTTATGTATGCAAGATCTTTCACAGGAATCTTTTTTTCTCTGCTGCAGACACAGTTAATGTGGGCTTGGATTCTACAGCATTCACAGCCTCCCCCTTCACAACTGGTAATCGGACACTTGCATGTCAAAATATCAAATAATTTATCTAACTTGACCACAAACCTCTCTTTGGCATCAAGTTTCCCCTTCCCAAGAGAGAACTTCACTGCCTGATTCCAGAGCTCCTTCAGCTTGGACATGATGGTCACCTTTTCATTAATAACAGGTGGTTTGAAAAGAGCATTAGCTTTGCTCCGCTGCAAAATCAGACCAGGGTAGATGTCCGCCACCAGCTGGTCTACTGGGTAGTTCCTCCTGTCATCTTCACTTTGCTCCCTCAAGTAGATGCCATACTTTAGGACAGTGGTTCTCAAACTTTTTACACCCCGTACCACCTCAGAAAATATTTGACTCTCCAAGTACCACCATTATGACCAACGTTAATATACAGTAGCGTGGCCTACCTTATTGCAGGGCTCCAGACTAACTTATTTTACTAAGAGCACAGTAGCCCCTGACTGAATTTTTTTGGAGCGCAAACAGGAAATCTTATATCGACCTGCAATGCAATTATTGATGTACAGAGGGTACAATTTCTTGGGAAATTGTGGGGTGTGCTTGCATCGGTTGCAGATGGGGCAATTTTTTACTGACATTTTTACAACTGATATACAGCGACGCACCACACAAACTTAAGTTTAAATACATAATTTAATGTGACATGACGTACTATACATGCAAGTCTCAGCTAAATGACTTAAATGTATGATGCGGCGCTTTTCGAACAGTCCTCCTACACCACGACACGATCCTTGCTGAGTATAACAGCGCAACACAGCAAACACAGGCAGGGATACAGTATAGTGATGGGCATTTCGGCTCTTTTTCGTGAGCCGGCTCTTATGGCTCAGCTCACCAAAAAGAGCCGGCTCTTTTGGCTCCCTAACGGCTCTTTAAAAAATACATGTTTTAACTATGAATTTTATTATGATAGGTGTGAAAACAATTTGAATTAAATTATTAAATGAAATCATACTCTACCTTAACCACAATGTCTTTCAAAATGCATTGATTTGTTATGAAAAAGAATACTATTAAACATTTAAAGTATAACTTTTTAATGTATAGAAACAACATTCAAAACAAATACAATCTGAAACTGAACAACATAATAGAACCCATATTATAAATAACTGAAAGCATTAAACTGGTCCCTATTTTTTTCTCTTCTTTATTGCCATGTTATAACCAGCACACACACAATGATGACCATATTTTTTATTTTAGGAGAGATTTGCATTCAGAAATGCAAGCTGCCTCACTTTCGAGGGGCTGATGCGGTTTCTTCTCTCAGTAATTATTTGTCCTGTTTTTGAGAAGATCCTCTCAGAGGGAACGGATGTGGCCACTATGCAGAGTCTCCCTGTCATGACTTCAGTAAGCCGTGGGTAGATAGAGGCCTTGTTCTTCCACCAGCTCAGGGGATCTGCAGATCTTTGGAGGAGGGGCTCCTCCAAGTAGGATCGGACCTCCATTATGGCATCTGCTGAGGGATTCCTTCGTGCTACATCCCCAGTTGCTCTCTCATCAAACAGCATCCAAACAGCAGACGTTTGTGGCACTACTGGTGGTGCTTCTGCTCCTTCTGATCGCTCCGCTTCCTGTTGCTCTGGTGTCTGAGCCAGCTGACTGCTGGGGCTGTTCCTCCCTGCTGCTGAGGTGATTCTTTGAAGGGCCTCATCAATCGCTCTGGCATCACTGAAGGCTAACTTCTTAAACCTGGGGTCAAGTGCAGCGGTTTCTGATAGCATGTGATTATATTCCATTCTATGGAACCTTCTGTCCATTGATGAACATAGGGTGTCCATCAACTCTGTCACTTGTCTTGTGGTTACATTTGCTTCTCTCTGGCGGTTGGCTGTGATTCGCTGCAGACCCTTACATAGGAGTATAATTTCTGAGGCTGTCACATAGCTAAAAATAGAGAACAGATTATATATATATAATATAATATAAAATACAGGATAAAATGTTGAAATAACTGCTTACTGTACCTCTCTCCACTGATCTCCACAGTAACCTGCTCAAAGGGCTCCAAGACTCTGGTCACATCCTCCACCACCTCCCATTCCTCTTGGGTCAGAGGGTCAACAGGTGCATTGACAATGGCCAGGGTAGAGATGATGGCATTCTTCGATTCAAGAAACCGTTTCAACATATGAAATGTTGAATTCCACCTTGTTGTACAGTCTTGTTTAGGCCTTAGCTCAGGCATTCCCATCTGGCGTTGTGTAGACTTTAGTTTTTCAGCACCTACTGTGCTCCTGTGGAAGTATTCCACAGCTGCTTTCACCTTGTCCACAGTTGGCTTCAGCACCTTCAGAGCATCTCTTACAATCAGGTTGATTGTGTGGGCAAGACATGGATGATGGGTCCACTTTAAAATTGTCATGGCTTTGGTTATGTTAGCTGCATTGTCACTAACACAACAGACCACTTTTCCATCTACTTGCCATAATTTTGCCACTCGCAACAGTTCCTCTGCCAAGTTCTCTGAGGTGTGTCTGTCGCTGAACTCAAAGCAGTCTAGAAGACAGCTAGACATTGAAAAATCTTCAATGAAGTGACATGTAACCGCCATATAATTAGTTGTTATCCTAGATGTCCAGCAGTCAGTGGTAAGGCAAACTGCAGTAGCTTTTTTGACTCTTTCCTGCACTGAAGCCCTTGTGCTCTCATACAGTTCTGGAATAAGTGAATTTGAAATTACCTTCCTGCTTGGAATTGCGTACATTGGATTGAGACTATGGCTATAATTTCTAAAACCTCTGTCCTCCACCATCGAAAATGGCTGGAAGTCGGTGGCAAACATTTTAGCCAATGCAATATCAATGTGGCCTTGTTTTGCTACAGACATTGACTTTTGCAAAAACTGGTCTCTTATAGAAGTCTGCTTGCTGTGGGTCGCGGAGTAGGCCTTGACTAAGTGGAATCAGTGGATACATCTCCACTTGTGTAGGTGCTAGCTCCAGTCGCTCCACCACTATCACTAGCGGGACCACTAGTTTCTCGAAGCTCCGATAGTTTCACAGTTGGGTGCACTATTCGCATATGCCGGTGTAGGTTGTTCGTAGAACTGGCTTTATATGATATTTTGGTTTGGCAAATTCTACACTGTGCTTTAACATTGTTTAAATCATTAAAATTATTCCAAATGCTGCTGTGCTTCCGACTCATTTTCTGCGTTTGTTTTCAGAGATGTTTTTCCTCTAATCCAAATTTTGACAACACGTGAGTTGGCTGACTTGGCTCGGCTCTCCCTCATGTTTAATTGGTTGAAATTGCGTGTAGATTGACAGGAACCGAATGTGAGGCTGATCAGACAGTCGAATAAGCGTGCGCCTTTAGGCCTAATTGGGTGTGGTTTGCCTTCGGCAAGGGCACAACCTTTGTTCTCTCACATATATATTATTATTATTGGGTGTGCTCAAGCCTTCAGCGAGAGCACAACCTTTGTTCTCTCACATATATATTTATTATTATTATTTATTTTCGCCCCCCTAAGGATCAGTCAATATTTGGACTACATACACAACGGCGGTGTCAAAAGGTTCGTCTTGGTAGCGATTGCGTTGGTTGTATTTTTATTTACGTTCGGTTGCATGGTTTAAGTAGAAATTGTGTTTTTGTGGTGAAAAGTGAAGCTAACGGTGGCTAATTTGCTAGCCACAGTCACTGACGTTACTAACTACTAACGTCACTACGTCACTAACGTCACGAAAACACACGTGACTACCTGTAGCAGAACATTCGTTTCGCATCTGTTAACTTGGGGGATAGCTAGGCTAACTATAGCTTTACTGCAAGGCAGCTGCAGGAATGCCACAAGCAAAGAGGCCAGGGTGATAACTATTTACTCATTTTACTTTGTGATATGACACACAATTGTGATGTGTAATGTACAGTATAAGCTGATATTATTAAAGAAGTACATCTACTTTCGGAAACAGTAGTCTACTATTTCACTGAAGTATTAGCATCATGACATTAGCCTGTGTTGCCCGGGCAACACATACTACAGTGGTCTATGATGTAGCGTTATCTGTTTTCAATCGTTAAAATAAACATTCCTCACATATACATTTTCGTTGTAGGGTTTATTCTGACATTAGTAAACGATTTGTTGGTGAAATTACCATTACCTGTGGTTTCAAACCAGTGTAGCTCACTGCAACGCTGTAGCTTACGTGAGACACACTACAAAAACATCTACACTACACAGCTGTTTAGGAAGTCAAACAGCGACAGAACATGTTCGGCACTCTCCTTACTTAAATCAAAAGTCTATCTAACTACTAACCTGAACTTCATTGCCACAGCCTAAACATTGTCAATCTGTTCATGAAAATAATTAATTTCAGCCTAAACCGTACAACGGAACGTTAAATCCAATTCAACCAACGCAATCGCTATCAAGACGAACACAGCAGTAGTCTAGTACTGTACTGGTAGAATTTACCGGGGCAGCTTCTCCACACAGGGCTATATCGCATTTTGCGTTGTTACAGACAATGGTCGCTACCAGTGAGCTTTTTATGAATGAGCGATTTTCCACTAAATAAATGTCAAGCTTATTTACGTTTTGGGGGGCATATTTTCAGTTAGCAGATGGTACTGTTTGAATCGCGATTCAATCTTCTACTGCCGGTAACGTCGTAGAATAATCTTCAAAGGGGGTTCTTTATTAATGAATGAATGCAATGAGTAGGCTAAATGCCTGAAAATATCACGAGAAGGGAAAAACTTAAAAGGACGTTTAAGTCATAGAGATTAGGTCAATTTTTACACCGGTCTGCCAAATTTATTCGTTTTGATTCAACGATGAGGCTGCCTCTTGCAGGGGAAATGAGAAGACATCTATTTCATTCTACACTTCACTCGTATTTTCAGTTGTAAATGAGCAGCAAAAAAAATATGCTTTTAAATCTATGTAATCTTTATAAATAATAAGTATGCATTTTTATATGACATATACAGAAATATCAGTTGTAAAAATGTCATTCAAAAACGGACCCATGTGCAACCGACGCAAGCAAGCACACCCTACAATTTCCCCAGAAATTGTACCCTCTCTAGTTATTATTCTTTTTGCCCCCCTAAAACTCAGTCAATATTTGGCCTACATAGACGACGTAGGTGTCAAAAGTTTCGTCTTGGTAGCGATTGAGTTGCTTCTATTGGAATTTACGTTCCGTTGCATGGCTTAAGTTAAGTTTTTGTGGCGAAGAGTGAAGCTAACGGTGGCTAATTTGCTAGCCACAGTGACTGACGTTACTAACGTCACTGCGTCACTAACGTCACGAAAACACGCGTGACTACCTTTGGCAGAACATTCGTTTCGCATCTGTTAACTTTGGGGATAGCTAGGCTAACTATAGCTTTACTGCAAGGCAGCTGCAGAAACGCCACAAGCAAAGAGGCCAGGGTGATAACTATTTACTCATTTTACTTTGTGATATGACACACAATTGTGATGTGTAATGTACAATATAAGCTGATATTATTAAGGAAGTACATCTACTTTCGGAAACAGTAGTCTACTATTTCACTGAAGTATTAGCATCATGACATTAGCCTGTGTTGCCCGGGCAAGACATACTACAGTGGTCTATGATGTATCTGTTTTCAATCGTTAAAATAAACATTCCTCACATATACATTTTCGTTGTAGGATTTATTCTGACATTAGTAAACGATTTGTTGGTGAAATTACCATTACCTGTGGTTTCAAACCAGTGTAGCTCACTGCAACGCTGTAGCCTACCCGAGACACTAGTGTGAGTAGCTAACAAAAACTCCTCAGCTGTTCAAGTCAAACGGCGACAGAACATGTTCGGCACTCCCCTTACTCAAAAGTCTTTTAATAGTTGAAACAATCTGACTACTAACCTGAACTTCATTGCCACAGCCTAAACTTTGTCAATCTGTTCATGAAAATAATTAATTTCAACCTAAACCGTACAACGGAACATTAAATCGAATTCAAACAACGCAATCGCTACCAAGACGAACACAGCAGTAGTCTAGTACTGTACCGTAGTAGTAGAATTTACCGGGGCAGCTTCTCCACACAGGGCTATATCGCATTTTGCGTTGTTACTGACAATGATCGCTACCAGTGAGCTTTTTATGAATGAGCGATTTTCCACTAAATAAATGTCAAGCTTATTTACTTATTTACTTATTAAATAAATACTTACTTATTTATTTATTTATTTGGGAGTCAGATGGCTGAGTGGTGAGGGAATCGGGCTAGTAATCAGAAGGTTGCTAGTTCGATTCCCGGCTATTCCAACCAAATGACGTTGTGTCCTTGGGCAAGGCACTTCACCCTACCTGCCTCGGGGGGAATGTCCCTGTACTTACTGTAAGTCGCTCTGGATAAGAGCGTCTGCTAAATGACTAAATGTAAATGTAAATTTACGTTTTTGGGGGCATATTTTCAGTTAGCAGATGTAACTGTTTGAATCGCGATTCTATCTTCTGCCGGTAAAGTCGTAGAATAATCTTCAAAGGGGGTTCTTTATTAATGAATGAATGCAATATGAGTAGGCTAAATGCCTGAAAATATCACGAGAAGGGACAACTTAAAAGGACGTTTAAGTCATAGAGATTAGGTCCATTTTTACACCGGTCTGCCAAATGTATTCGTTTTGATTCAGCCTGTCAGCTGCCTCTTGCAGGGGAAATGAGAATACATCATATTTCATTCTACACTTCACTCGTATTTTGAGTTGTAAATGAGCAGCAAAAAAAAGATGCTTTTAAATCTATGTAATCTTTATAAATAATAAGTAGGCCCGATGCATTTTTATATAAAATATACAGACCCCTGTGCAACCGACGCAAGCAAGCACACCTTACAATTTCCCCAGAAATTGTATCCTCTCTAGTTATTTTTTTGTTCTTTGAATTAGTCAATTATTTTAAATGCAATTAAAATAATTAATTATTACATAAGCATTTAATTGCTATCTATAGGCTATATATTTTTTTTTGAAGAGTCGGCTCCTCAGATATGCTAGCCAGCTCCCAAAGTTCACCTACAAGAGCCGGCTCTTAGAGCCGGATCGTTCACGAACGACCCATCACTACAGTAGCTAACAACGCTATGCTAAATAAGTATCTAGCTGTTTGGCTCCATGAGAAGGGCTCATGAAACTGCTCACCAGAACGAAGAGAAACCCACTGGTTTGGCAGATTAAGACAACAAAACAGTGAAAAAACAGCCTAAACTTTCATAGACTTTTAACTAGGTTTATAGGTACCTAGTGTGATGGGTCTGTAAAAGCCGTAGCCACGCTCCGTCTGACAAGGTAGTTCGCCATTCACGGGATTCGAACACTCAGCCTCCGACTTGCCAAGCGCGACCACTACCAACTACGCCAAAGAAAATCTAGCTCTTCTATGACCCGGGTGGCCTGTTACATACCTGAGGAGCGAGTTTCACGGTTCTCACTATGTTATATTAGCGAAAAATAGCCTAAACTTTCCAAGACTTTAAGCTAGGGTACTAATGCTGAGGGCTTGCTGATATCGCTGTCCTAGGATTATCTATTAAAGAATATATTGTGCTTAGTAAAGTTATGCATTGTGCTTATTAAAGTGCTGTCTTATGAACTTAGAAGTGTGCTCAGGCTTAAACATTGGGTCTCACACTGGGTGTGGGAAGCAGGCTGTTCTTTGTGTCTATCTGTTCATTTTCAGAAAACAACCTTGAAACCGGATGGAGATGGCACCCGGGCAGGTGGGACGCGTAGGCAAGAACAACTCCCTGATGCACGAGAGAACAAGCTCAACCCTCTTTTCATCTTTCTGTTTTAATTGCACTGTATAAATATATGCTGGGGAGGGACAGATAGCGAGTTGGACTTCGTGAACCAACCCAAACTCTGTTGCGGGTAGGGAAACGTAGACAACCCCAGAGCTCTGGACGTGTTGATTTCCAACTGCTGCATTAAAGCTGATATTATCGGACCTCTGCGACTCCAGACCACTCTTTCTAGAACACAGACTTGTGTCATTGAATACCATAATTACATATTTGAATAGACACAAAGAATTTCAGTCCTTCAAATGGTGACCCCGACGCTGAAAAGAGGGAGTCCAGAGGGTTCCGGCCCGACCGACGGATCGGGAAAGAGACCCATACACCGGTACGAGGAGGCAGATGTAATCGTCAGGCGCCAACATAAGAACAGGTAAGCAGACACCTGTTAATACAAAGTACTGCTATACATTTGAGAACCAAATTTAGACGATTACTATGTTTCATCGTACCTAGTCAAACCGAGGTGGTGGAAACAGTGGTGGGAAATCAACCGTGTGTGACAGGTTTGAGTCCTGTCAAGGAGGGGTTCGAGTCCCCTCCGAAAGGGTTAGAGTCCCTGAGGTTAAGTGTCCTCTAATGTCCTAAAAAGGGGTAGAGTCCCTGAGGTTCGAGTCCTCTAAAAAAAAAATAGGGTTGGAGTCCCTGAGGTTAGAGTCCTCTAAAGTAAAGACAAAAAAAGGGTTAAAGTCCTTGAGGTTCGAGTCCTCTAAAAAAAAAGTAGGGTTAGAGTCCCTGAGGTTAGAGTCCTCTAAAGTAAAGACCAAAAAAAAAGGTTAAAGTCCTTGAGGTTCGAGTCCTCAAAAAAAATATAGGGTTAGAGTCCCTGAGGTTAGAGTCCTCTAAAGTAAAGACAAAAAAAAAAAAGGTTAAAAATTCTATAAAGTTTATTTTAATTGTGTTTTTTTCTTTGTCCTCTCCGGTATAAAAGGGTTAGAGTCCCTAAACAAGTAATATTTGTGTGGAGTCAGATTGAGTTGAATAAAAATAGAGAGGAGTGTGGTGTGGTTTTTTTCTTTGACCAAGAAGTTACAGAAATCCAGAGGAGAGATGGGGAAAGGTGGGGGCTAAAAGAGTCCCGTTACTTGAGATCTTACAAAGGTTGGGGGCTCGTCGTTGCTAACGTGTGCTGATGTTGTGCACAATACATTGCAAATTTGTAGGTCGCACATGCGTGAGTGCTTGTAAACAATGCTTGCACTTGGCGTTGCCTTTTCTCACGCTGAAAAGGCAACGCCAGCCCTGCTAACGTTGTAAAGAGTAACGGAAGAGGCAACATAGTATTATAGGGAAAGCAAAACTTTTTAAAATCACATTTCAATGATATCATGGTTAAGGTATTTAAATATTTCTGACATTCCTCCGCGTACCACTAGAAGGGGGCACGCGTACCACCAGTACCATAGTTTGAGAACCACTGCTTTAGGATATCCCTTACAGTTGGCAGTTCAGACACCAACAGCTCCCATCCTTTGCCAACAAGAGTACTCAAATGAGAACTTGATGTCTTCCTTGTTCTGACTTTAGCCATTTCTTCCACTAGTTTTTAACTCAACACTGTAGTCTTGATCAATGACATTCTCATTCCCTTCCCTAACAGAACAAAACGACAGACTGAAATCTCCACCACAAAAGATGCTATTGCTGTTGCTATTTTGTGACTGAATTGGGTTTTAACTTTAGATTTCTTTGAAGATGATCACTTGTTGTGTCTGGACAAATTGACCAACAATGTGTGTGTGACTGACAGGGCCGGAGTGGGGCCACTTTTCAGCCCAGGAGTTTCAGGCCCAAGACCGGCCCTTTTTTTTGTATACCAAACAGGGTCGGATGCAGCCTGCTTTGACTGGGGGTGCAGTGAACTTTTCTGGGGGGTATCATGATTACAGAAAGGGATCGTATTATTTTTTATATTGATACCATTTTTGAGACTGCTTAACGATCCGAGTGTTAATCAGGCACGGAGCCAGACGTTGTAAACATTAGGAGCTTTGCCCCAACCTAGGACGTATGGGTTTGATGTGATGCAAGATAGGGACTTCTACAGTTAATGCGAGCGCGCAAAGCGCGCGTGCGAAATTTTTTGGCCATTATTTGACCGCAAAATAGTTTTTTGAGCTTTATGTAAAATAAACAGACGTTTTTCAATTGGTAAAACCTTGTCTAGCGATGCCATCACTCCGGCCCTGCTCCCATCCATTCTCCCTGACGCGTATCGTTACGGTAGGGCCGCCCGTCCTAGCTATCGGTAGCCGATCTGGGAACACTTTTTTGGAAAAGACGGGCTATGGACCCAACCAACTCTATTTGGGAGGGGAGAACTCCCTCACATGGTACAACCCATGCTGAGGCTGAGGTGTCAGAATGCGGAACGTGTGTAGCCTACTTTAAGAGAAGATAGACTAACGTGACAAATGTAAAAAAAAAAAAAAAATCCTCGACCGGCCCAATAGTGAAGCGGCCCACCGGCCCAAAAGTGAAGCGGCCCACCGGGAACTCTCCCGATTCTCCCGATTACCCACCCCGGCCCTGGCTAAATCAAATAAAATTAGATTTCTCACTTAATAAACCTTTTCAAACTACCATAGTACTATTTCTGATAGCTAAATGTTACACAAATGAAAAATAGGTCATTCTGGAATATTAGCAGAAAAATACAATATTTCGCTGCAAATTGATGTTGGGAGTCAGGTGGCTGAGTGGTGAGGGAATCGGGCTAGTAATCCGAAGGTTGCCAGTTCGATTCCCGGTCATACAAACTGACGTTGTGTCCTTGGGCAAGGTACTTCACCCTACTTGCCTCGGGGGAATGTCCCTGTACTTACTGTAAGTCGCTCTGGATAAGAGCGTCTGCTAAATGTAAATGTAGGTTAGGGTTTTCAGAATTGTAAAAAACATTCAGATTTGTGTTATACACACCTAAACACCCCTCTTAATTCATAAAAAAAAATCACACCCTGGTACGCAATTCATGTCATGTAGACATTCTAGTGGTGCTGCTCTTAAGAGAGCTTACACAAGAGTTAGGTCAACTATTACTCACAGGTGGGAGCGTTCCTAGGAAGGCAGACAAATGTAATTTTCATGGTGACTGCACTTGTCAAGAAGAGAAGTTGCCAGGTCTTATTTGTCATCTTTGTGGGATCAAGCAGACAGAGGTGGCAGATATAGAACAGATTCACCGCACCTACTGAAGCCAGCTCTCGTGTTGGAGGAAAATCTTTTTGATGTGTTGGAGAAAAACACCTGCTGATCAGAACATATTCATGCAATGACATGTAGATTCTAAAACCTGCTGTGAGATGGCAAAGCTTTGATGCACTTCTAGACCTTGAGACCTGACCTATTTGTTCAGTGGATTTAATTGAATAGTTAGGATATTGTCCTCCTATCACTTAACAGAGTCAGGGTACGCTAAACACTACAATCAAGTGAAAAACGTTTTGAACAAAATGGGAATGCTCTGGCATCAAGCACAGTGGTATAATTGAATAATGTAGTGTTTTTCCCGAGGGTATCCCTGTTTACCCTGCCCCCTAGTCTTTTCTGTCTGTCTCCCTGGGTGTGTCTATGTCTACGTGTTGGGCATGGCTCCTGTATTCCAGTCCTTGTCTAGTCTTGGAAAGTCAGATGGCTGAGCGGTTAGGGAGTCGGGCTATTAATCAGAAGGTTGTTGGTTCGATTCCCAGCTGTGCCAATTGACGTTGTGTCCTTGGGCAAGGCACTTCACCCTACTTGCCTTGGGGAGAATGTCCCTGTACTTACTGTAAGTCACTCTGGATAAGAGTGTCTGCTAAATGTAATGTAATTTAGTCTCTCTCCCCTTTTTCCTGGTTCCTTACACACCTGTGTCTCATTCCAATCAGTCATCTATTGCCTATTGGGATCCCCCTGCCCACCATGTGTCTGCTTCTTTGGCCAGTCTGAGTAGTCCTTCATCTTCCATATTTTCGGTTAAAGAAATACATGTTGTTACTTTCGTGCTGCCTGCGTTTCTCTGAATTTGGGTCCACCTGATCTTCTACACCTTGACAAATGAATAATTTGACAGGTCAGTTTAACCAATCAGGTGTCCAAATATTTAAACTATGGATGTAACTTGTGTGAAAAGAAGTCTTAAATTACAAAGAGATTAGGACAATCTTACTTCACCAACTTTGCCAAAGTCTCATATCAGCCACCCATCAACACCTTTACTCTGGAAGACAAAGTTTTGAATTCTGCAATATGAAAAATGTCAGATTAGCATACAGTAAGTAAGTAAGAAAGACTTTATATATATAGCACATTTCATACAAGAATTGTAGCTTGGTGCTTTACATAAAATCAATAAAAACAATAATACAAGTGATAAAAGTAATAATTAAAATAGCAAATCTATAAAAACAATAATATAACTAATAAAAGTAGTAAAACCCTTCTGAGATAAAATTACTTAAATGCTTACTTAAATGCTTTGGTAAAAAGGTAGGTTTTAAGCTACCATAGACAGTGGACAGTAGACATGAGTGAGTAGACTCTCGCGTCACAAACCAAAAAATGAAACATTTATGGAAATCCTTGGTGGTGACTCCTCCCTGAGTCACCACCTTACCACGGTGGAGGGGTGGGGGGACTTCCGAACGGCTTGGAAAAGGTTCTGGACCACCATCCGGCGACTCAGGAAGGGGAAGCAGTGCACTGTCAACGCTGTATATGGTGGGATTTGTGCACTGCACAATGACTGATTGGTGGAAGGAATACTAAGACCTCCTTAATTCCACCAACACGCTTTCTGACGTGGAGGCAGAGTCTGGGGACATCAGGGGGGGCCCTTCTATCTCTGGGGCTGAGGTCGCCGAGGTGGTTAAAAAGCGTTCCTTAAGGCTCTGGATGTTGTAGGGCTGTCTTGGTTGACATGACTCTGCAACATCGCGTGGACATCGGGGACAGTGCCTCTGGACTGGCAGACCGGGGGGGACCGGAGGGTGTGCTCCAACTTTAGGGGGATCACACTATTCAGCCTCCCTGGGAAAGTCTATTCAGGGGTTCTGTAGAGGAGGGTCTTTCGGATTGTCGAACCTCGGATTCAGGAGGAGAAATGTGGTTTTCGTCGACCAGCTCTACACCCTCGGCAGGGTCCTGGAGGGTGCATGGGAGTTCGCCCAACCAGTCTACACATGTTTTGCGGATTTGAAAAAGGCGTTCGACCATGTCCCTCGGGGGCTCATGTGGAGGGTGCTCCGGGAGTACGGGGTACCGGATTCCCTGATCGGGGCTGTTCGGTCCCTGTACGACCGGTGCCAGAGTTTGGTCCGCATTGCCGGCAGTAAGTCGAACTTGTTCCCGATTAGGGTTGGACTCCGTCAGGGCTGCCCTTTGTCACTGATTCTGTTCATAACTTATATGGACAGAATTTCTAGGCGCAGCCAGGGCGTTGAGGGGGTCCGGTTTGGTGACTTCAGGATCAGGTCGCTGCTTTTTGCAGATGATGTGGTCCTGTTGGCTTCATAGGGCCGTGACCTTCAGCTCTCACTGGAGCGGTTCGCAACCAGGGATGTAGTGGGGGCTAAACGCACATAAACGTTGTTTACGCACCTCTCGAAATTCGGAAATAGCGTTTATCCACCTCTAAATTGCAGAAATTGCGTTTATCCACCTCTAAATTTTATTTTATAGAATAGAAGTATGCAGTGGCATACCGACATCTCTGACGTTGATAATAAACCAAACCGTTTCAAAATCGGTTGAAAATTTAGCAAGTTATGGTCATTTAAAAAGTACATGTAGCATCAACACAATGTTATGGGTGAGGTTGACTGTAGAAAGATGGCCGCCATGTGCGGACGTTCGACTCCGTTGTCCGGCAACGCGGACAAGACATCTACCCTTTATATATATCTATGGTGTAGCCGAGCGCATTTTCTCAAGAGCAACTGCAAGGGTTCTAATGACTACACAGCTATTTCATGATTGGCCAAACTCACACACAACAACTTTGACGCGTGTTTTGTAATTATTCTGACACCTTCAGTTTTGCAAACGCTCAAATCCGGACCAAAGAGTTTAATTGAATTAAAAATGTGTTGAAGAAAGGGTTTTAGTCCGCCTCTTCACTAACGGAAATACTAAGTTTAATTATAAATAAAGTAAAGTAAGAAAACAGTGCTTGATCGGCCATGACTGACGTCAACGCAGCAAACCACAAGAAGCTGGAATGTCCGACTTTACAGAGCCGTTTTCAACTCCTCCCCGACTGCAAGCGGCTACTCTCGCCGGTCGTTTCATGTAGCCGCAGTCCATGTCGAACGCACCTAATGTAAGATCGCCTATACTCGTGCTGCTTGGTATTGTAGCGACAATGCTTTTGGTACCCAGAATTCCCCGCGGCAATCTGAAAAGCTACGAAGTTAAGGGCATTAGCTTAACGCTAGGCATTGTTTGGAGTTCTATTGTTGTATTCGTTCTGTTTTGATATGTGTAATGCTATGGTCTGTAGTTTAGATAATTTGAGTGTTCACCCTGATTGGGAAGGTTGTGCAGTTAGATAGCTATCCAAGCTGTCTGACAGGCAAGTGTCGAGAATAATTGAAAGTCGTGAGCCTCGTTCTAATCAACGCTAGTCAGCGCTACGGTATCATTGTTCCCTCAGTGCGGCTTGTAGTGCGGCTTGTACTCCGATTTACAAACCAAAGCTCCCTTACTGGTGGGGTGCGGCTTATTATCTGGAAAATATGGTAGATGGCATAGTGCTCAATGAATACATCTGTTTATTTGATTGATTTATGGTCTTTATTAAAATTATGGCTTGGAATTCAATATTTAAATTATTAAATTACAATACATTGCTGTAAGAGGCCATTTTTGGTGTCCAGACAAATAGAGGTACTCTGCAACCTTGCACACAGCAAGGTTAAGTTTATGATAGAATCTGAAAAGGTAGCACAAAGTCGCAGAATACTTTCACTGCTCTCATCTGCCACTCCTCGTCACAACACATATAACCTCTTGACACCCAAATGTCCTCGCTTTGCAAAATCTCCACAAAATGCATCTGAGGTGGCATGAAAAATGTATAATGCCCGGAGCATTAGCAATTTGACGACGGCAACGAGTAGCAGAATAATCACACACTCAGATGGGTTTCAGTACTAAGTGAAGGCAGATGGATGGATGCAAAAGTAAACATCTCTCTGTCTCTCTCTTTGTCACTCACACACAAACAGTCTCTTTATTATTCTTTTGGTCCTGACTCCAAAGTTTCTGGCCAGGTCACTATGTTTCCCAGATCTGGAATCCCAAAGCTGGGGTGTGTTGCAGGGGTCATTTTTAGTGTGATGTTTGTTTAGGTCACGATATGGCACTGTTGTTCCTTTTTCTCAGACTCTGTCATCAGATCCACGTTCAGACAACTCCACACACACACCCACACAATACAAACATACACACACATACACTCACACAAACATGCACTGTTGGATTCCAAATGGAAATTAGTTCTGCATTTGGAGAAAAAAATGCCGTCAGCAAGGAGACAGTGTAGGACAGTTTGAGAGCCTTGGTATTTTAACATGGAGTCTGTGGTTATTTTAATCTCTCTACTGACCCTCCTAATGAATTTGTAATTGTTTTGCAAATGTTCTTGAGGGGACACGTGTGTCAGAACTAATAAAGTGCACACCTGTGGCTCTGCTCTGTTTTTGGCTCTGGCAGAGGCCCAGGCTGTCAGGTGGCTGGGAGGATGAGAGGGGCACCTTGGGCTGTGGGGCATCTATAGGCTATGGCTCATGACCACATTAAACTGAGAGAAAGTGACCTTTTGGCCTGGAGTTTTGCCTCACCATTCCTGCCATCCTGTCCCTTCTCCCCCAGTCACATACATCACAGTCATTGGCTCAACCACCCTTTACCCACTTCTTTCCCCCGAGACTCCTCTCCACCTCTACCTCCTTCTTGCTCCTCCACCTTATTCACGTCAACTTGATTATTCAGCCAGCCCTCAGGCCGTGACCACAGCTAGCCTGGGAGCAGCGCTGCGGAACATCTCCCCCTCCACGCCCAGCCTCACACCTGTCACTCCGTCACGCGTGTGGTCCAGGCCCACCAGGTAAGCACGCTGCTGACAGCTAAGAATACACTAACGTGTCCCTACTGCCACATGGACAAGTGGACAATATGATAAATACGTCAACAACCGGGTTTTTCCTTATCCACCCTTTTCCCTCCTTCCTATCATCATCCTCATGTCCTCGTTCTAAGCAGCACACTAAGCGTCTCTCACGGTAAGGTTCAGATGGTGTCCATTCACTCAGCATTGACAAAGGAGCTACTCAATGAAAAAAGCAATCTACTACAGTTTAACCTGTAATATATGGACACTCCCTGTACCTTTGGGTAGCCTTATTCTTTTCTTGCTACTATAGCTAACCTGTTTGGGCTCCACCTGTCTACTGATCTCCATATGAGTCATGCTCTCCAGAGCTAATGGCCCATATGACTTTGTTGTATGGCGCTGTGCTGAGGTTATGTGTGTTTTAAGTTGACTTTGTCTATCAGCTGTTATGTAACCACCAAAATATCTGCAGGACACAGCTAAATAAAGACCAAACGGAATCCTAGTATTAGGGCTAATTCCACAACAAGTCATGACATAGCATGTTGATTCATGCCTGGTGCTCTTAAGTGTATGTCCCCAGTTATCACGCAGTAGCGATGAGAATCAGGGCATGCACTAGAATGCCAAGTGCACCCCAAATTTCTCTCTATTATTAGACCACGAACACCCACTTACTTCAGAAAAAAACGGTGAATGCACTCGAGTAGATGTCTGAGGTTTATAGTTTGTGTGTGTTTTGAGTGTAGTGGAATTGTAGATCCTAGTGTCTTGTCTTCTCCCAGATGGCTGTTATAAAACCATAGACCCAGCCTCTGGCTATTGGCAGTCACAGGTGTGACAAGGGGGAGGCTATGCCTCACACACCTCCTTGACAAAGCCCATTATGCTCTCTTGATGAAAGCATGCACACACACACTTCTGGACCGTTGTCAAACAGTCTGGCAGTAAGAATGCCAATGCTGATCCTGATGAATATGAATGAGGTGCTTATAGGCATGCTGCCAATCCATGCCTACATTTCTCTATGCATTGGCATTGATTTCGGGACTTGTTTTTTCTCTTTGTGTGCCCGCCTCCTAAAGAGAACAAATCCAGATGTAAAATTCTGCCATGTGATATAGGAATTTGTAACTTGCCTATATGCAGTCGCATAAGCATCGCAGAAGATGGAGTTGCACCTCGTTCTCTAACACTATGCTGACTACACTCAGTTATCAGGTACACAGATACAGTAGATAGAGAATACAAGGCTTGTACAGCTCTCTTCTCAAAGGCACTCTTGGCTCCTACTTTATGACACGGAGGAAGATGAAGAAACAGCATTTTCATCACGCGGGAGATCAAAGACCTAACAGTGAGAAGCTTCCATTGATATGGTGATAACCATATCAATGGAATATACCTCCTCAGTATTAAAAGGCTGGAGCAGGGCTTCACAAGCATCTTGGAGAGACAAAAAGAAGAGGAGAGAGAACATCTGAGTGTATACCGTCTCTTCTTCAATGATCCAGTATGGCTGTACAGGCTTATGCCCAAGAGTGTTCTCGTCTCCATGTTCGGGCAAGACTGTATTGGTGTGACGGTGGCATAGTGCCTTGCACTGCCACTTCACAACAAGGTCCTGGGTGCAATGCACTGTTCGGTGCTATGGTGGGCTAACTCCTGGGCCTTTCTGTGTGGAGTTTGCATGTGCTTAGATGAGTTTCTTCAGTAAAGAACCCCAAAATAAAAAGAACATGCAGCTTGCTCTAGCCAGGACATGGGTGAGGACTTGGACTTGACCACTGTTGATGTGGTTTTTCACTGTTCCTGACTGCCCTGGGAGGAAGGAGTCAGGTGGCTGAGCGGTGAGGGAATCGGGCTAGTAATCCGAAGGTTGCCAGTTCGATTCCCGGTCATGCCAACTTACGTTGTGTCCTTGGGCAAGGCACTTCACCCTGCTTGCCTCGGGGGAATGTCCCTGTATTTACTGTAAGTCGCTCTGGATAAGAGTGTCTGCTAAATGACTAAATGTAATGTAAATGTAAGGACGATGGGACAAAGTGCAGAGACTAATTACTCCAGTGGATGCCCTGGCGTGTGTGTTCCTCCATGCATGAGTATGTTACACGTCTTTGAGATTGATTCTTCCTAATATCATCCTTCTCATCCTTCAAGGATGATTGCCTACAAGACCAATGATTGACAAGATCTCTCTCCCCCTTTTTAAAGTTCAGGGAAGTTACTATGTCACTAGTTACTACGAAGTTAAACTGTTTTGCATTGGCTTGGATCTTCTATGGTTAATGTTCACATCCAGAAGATCACAAATATAACATTCTAGTTTATGCTGTAAAAAAGGGGAAGCAGAGTCTAAAGAATATCTCATAAATGTCAAAATAAACATTCCTTACACTGCTTGATTGGACAGAGGAAGAGAAGATCAAAGAAGGAGAGAATGGGAAGACCATTCCAAATTAGATAGCCTATTTGAATATACAAGCCCCCTAGTACCATCACATTTACATTTAGCAGATGCTCTTATCCAGAGTGACTTACAGTAAGTAGGCTACAGGGACATTCCCCCGAGGCAAGTAGGGTGAAGTGCCTTGCCCAAGGACACAACGTCATTTTTTGGCACGGCCGGGAATAGAACTGGCAACCTTCAGATTACTAGCCCGATTCCCTAACCGCTTAGCCACCTGACTCCCCCCCATTAACAATTAATATGGGCCAAAAGCGTACGTCAATACTGTGGCGTGGACTTGAGGCTTGTGGCGAAAACTTGAAGAACGAGAGCGGAAAATCAAATGCTTATATTAACTAGCCCGTTTTCCTTTTTTCTTGTATAATTTTGCATGGTCTAGGAACAGAGAGCAGCTGTTGAGGATGGTCAACATGATTTGTTTACAAGCTTTGCATGCAGATCTGAGTAGAAGAGAGCAAGAGTGTGAATGCGTGCACATGTGAGAGTGTTTGTGTGTTCTGTGTATGAGTGAGGACAGAGGGGCGGGGTGGGGCTTAATGCCATGGGGGTTCAGCTTCAATTCCGTTGCCTGGGGCCTGTCACCAAGAAGCAACTCCTCACCACAGCTGCTGCCCACAATGGCCTGAGTCACACCATCTGGGAGAAGGGAAGACTATAAACCTTTAAAAGCCTTTCCATCAGCTATGACCAAATGCAGTTTAGCGCTTATTTGAACAGGACCCTTGTATATCTTGTTTCCTTCCCCACACAACCACCACACTCAGTCAAGGCAGGTAGGAGTTTAGTGACTAGTGGAAAAGTGTGTTAGGTGTGTGTGTTTTCAACATGTTTTGTTTACAAGGTTTGCATGCAGGTCTGAGTAGGAGTAAACATACTGGATGTCTGCGTGTGTAAAGAGTCAGAGTATCTGTGTGTCTCTGTGTGCTTGTATCTGGCCTTCCATCAATCACCACATCCTCCAATAATCCTGCTTTCGGGGGAAAACAGGAGGTGAAGCAGGGCGGGGCTATCTATCTGTGGACACTAGATCTCTCCGGAGGGTATAGAGCCCTTCTACCCTGCTAATCCACTCCCCCACCACCATCGCCTGCATCTCCTTCTGTTCTTAGAGCCGTGACAGCCATGTGTCAGACAGCACCCTCAGTCTCAGCCAATCAGGTGTTAGGGAGGCCCTCCAGAAAATGTGTTAATGTGTGACCACGCCAAAAAGAACATTCAATGACCAAACAAAGCAAACAGTGCAGTGAGGGTTGTGTGCGTTGACACAGCGTGGTGTGCAGTTATAGGACTTGTTGTCAGTGATGACGCCAATAGCCAAAGGGTAAAGGGTTATGGGATGAGCGGAAATGGAGGATATGAGAGGGATTTTGATTGAGGGAAAACTGAGACCTGGGGTTTATTTCTGACAACATCGGAAAGCCTTGGTTGTTTGGACTGAATTAATCTGTGCCTACGTGCTGAACTGAGTGAATGATTCAGTTGTTTCAGACACAGCTCTATACTCTGACAAAGTCATGCAGGGTGTGTCATTAGGGGTCATCAGTCATTACTTTGGAGACTATCAAAACCCACAATCCGGAATAAGATCCCTTGTGGTTTTATTTCATTAAAAGGTTTCCACTAAGAAGCTCTGCATCAGAAATATGCATTAATTTCCCTGCCTCATTAGTAGACCATCAGAAGTTTATTGACTTGATGACCAGCCCTGCAGTTTCCGCCAATGGTACTTAGTCATCATCAGTACACTAGGTGAATCACTCTGGGATGTTCAGTTGTCATGGACATGCCATAATAGTTCCCACCTCTTCCCACAGTAATCTGGTTTCTATTCATCTGAGTTCCTGCTCATTTGATATAGAACTCATGTAAGAAATGGCTACTCAAAGTGCCTGAAGCTTTCTTTCTTCTTAGTGTCTGCTTGAGCTGACATGACCCCAAGGAAATACTTAAAATAACCCACTCTCCACCTCTCCAACACTGGGTCTGTAAGTCTAACTCACTGGGAGAAACCAACGGCTAGACAGGACATCTTAGAACAGAGGAATGATGGCAGTGTACAGGTAATGCAGTCCCAAAGGGCATACATAAATTTTTTGCCTTAATAACCTGCTCTTACGCAGTACGAAGAAATACACAATAGAGCCCCTGAAACGGTGATATTCAGGATTGTACTCACTTGTAAACACATCCACTGAAAGCACTGGATGATAATCATTTATTTCATTTCTGAAGGCACTGACATCACATTATGTATTTGACACAATAGCTTTTGTGAATAACTTAGAACAGAGAAGTGGCCCACTGCACAGGAAGCTTTTGAGCTTGGTTTAGGTTATAACCTCACATCTCTGAGATCTAAGCAGAAGAATCCACTATTTAATTTTCACATACACAGCACAATACCTCCTCTGCAGACAGCCAAGAAGTGGAAGATCTTTTATCAGCTTACATGAGTTCTAAACCTGCTGACAATGGCACAGTAATTGAACTAGATTTCCCTTTTATATATGCAAAGGCAATTACAGGATAACCTGCTTCTTTGTTGTTAACGCTGGAAGAAATTTGTCTGGTAGTTTTGTCACTTAACTTGTAATTGCCTCTAATTGAGATCTTACCTGAAAGTAACAAAAAATATGTGTAGTAAAAGATATACGTATGTGCTTCCATCACATTTTGAGTTACAACTCAACCAGTCATAATACACAACACATGCCAATAACACGCACACTGTACAGTATCTCAGGATAAAGAACATTATATTATTATTAACAGGTTAGGTCAAAATTCCCTGGCTCAAATCTTCGCTATCAGCATGATTGCAGTAAAAAGCATATTGATGCTAACTATTCTGGCTACTTACAAGCAACAAACAAGCCAGTAAAATCCATACCGTTTGTGGGGAAATTACACACTGCCTTTACACCACAGACATCTCCCTACTCTTACATTAACTAGACCACCAACCAAGATGCAAAGTATGTTGAGATCTGTGCAAACACTGGAGATGGCACAAATGACAAAAGTGTAGATTTTGCTCAAAGTGATTCTAAAGCTGCATGTGGAGGCCCATATTTGACAGTATTTTCTTTGCATTACTGGTATGATACCACAGTAGCACAAACTAATTACTGTGTACACATACTGTACATACAGGCTTCAAGTAAGTGCAGGAAGTTGTCTTCAGTCAAAATAAAACCTTCCTTTCTGACTTTGAAAGGAGCAATCACTGATCCGGCATGTCTGGATTGGTCAACACCTGTACAGAGGAACAGGTTTTCCCTTCTCCAGTAATTAAGTCAGAGATCAATCCGGAAATCAGCCTATAACTACATTTACATTTAGTCATTTAACTAGCAAGTGGAAGTGCTAGCCAGGGCGGAGTTCTCAGAGTCTGTAGCAGTGCTGTCTCTCTGATGACTCTGTATCCGGGTGGTCCTGTTTGTGTCTCTGTGGTCAGCTCCTACTGCCTCTGATACGCTGCTGAAGCCTTGTTCCCTGGAAAGCATGATAGTGATTGGTTTAAAACACATTTAATCATACTACCTAATTGTTAATACATACTTTGTAAGCACAAATATTTTCCCTGACATACCTAGGCCTGATAAACAACCTTAGAAGAGAACCCAATGACTAGATTTAGCATGTGATTAGAGAAAAATAAAATAAGTTAAATAGAATATTGTGGAAAGGTTTGTTTATTTCGATAAGTAAATTCAAAAGTTAAAAATCATATATTATACAGAGGCATTACACACAGAGTGAAACATTTCAAGTGTTTATTTCTTAACATTTTTATGATGGCTTACATCTAATGAAAACACCAAATTCAGTATCTCATAAAATCATAATATTACAAAGCCCAGGATGCTTTGATAGCGGCCTTCAGCTTGTCTGCATTGTTGGGTCTGGTGTCTCTCATCTTCCTCTTGACAATACCCATAGATTCTCTATGGGGTTCAGGTCAGGTGAATTTGCTGGCCAATCAAGCACAGTGATACCATGGTCATTAAACCAGGTACTGGTACGTCTGGCAGTGTGGGCAGGTGCCAAGTCCTGCTGGAAAATGAAATCAGCATCTCCATAAAGCTTGTCAGCGGAAGGAAGCATGAAGTGCTCTAAAATGTCCTGGTAGACGGCTGCATTGACTTTGGACTTGATAAAACAGTGGACCTACACCAGCAGACGACATGGCTCCCCAAATCATCACTGACTGTGGAAACTTCACACTAGACTTCAAGCAACTTGGATTATGTGCCTCTCCACCTTTTCTCCAGACTCTGGGACCTTTGATGACCTCTGATGATTTCCAAATGAAATGCAACATTTACTTTCATCTGAAAAGAGGACTTTAGACCACTGATCAACGGTCCAGTTCATTTTCTCATTGGCCCAGGTAAGAGGGTTATAGCTCAACGCTTCTGACGTTGTATCTGATTCAGGAGTGGCTTGACATGAGGAATGCGACAGTTGTAGCCCATGTCCTGGATACATCTTGCGTGGTGGCTTTTGAAGCACGGACTCCAGCTGCAATCCACTCCTTGTGAATCTCCCCCAAATTCTTGAATGGCCGTTGCTTCACAATCCCCTCAAGGCTGCGGTTATCCCTGTTGCTTGTGCACCTTTTTCAACCACACTTTTTCCTTCCCTGAGTTAATTATCTGATTAGCGTGGGACATCATCGGTCTACAATATTGAACTTTTTCACAATATTCACATTTTCTGAGATACTTTTTTTTCTTTTTGGGGGGGGGGGGGGGGGGGGGGGGGTTCATTACCTGTAAGCCATAATCATAAAAATTTAAAGAAATAAACACTTGAAATGTTTCACTCTGTGTGTAATCCCTCTGTATATAGGAGTTTCACCTTTTGAATTTACTTATAAACAAACCTTTCCATGATATTCTAATTTACTGAGATGCACCTATATATAATATATAAACTCCTGATACAACACTATGTTTATGCTATCTTTCCATCCTCACGTAAGAAGTTGCTCAAGCTCTCGTTTGATCTTGTTGACTACTGGAGGTCCTTGATAAATGAGGGCAGTGTACAGCTGGACCAATGAGGCGCCAGCACGGATCTTTTCCATGGCATCCTGCCCAGAGGAAACACCCCCAACTCCTATGATTGGCACCTTGCCTTCAAATGAGAAGAGAAACATCCTTGTTATTATTTGTTTTTTACAGTTGTGTCAGTTTTCTGGGTGACAAAAACACTTTGAATTGAAAAGAAAAAATGAATTTGGTCCAGCACGTCGTACTCTTAAGATTTTGTCATTGTGGTTAAGGTACCGCCCGTTAACAGTACAGTACCTTTTGTGAGGCTGTACATCTCCCTGACCGTGTGTGTGGACAGTTCCATGACCGGTCTGCCGCTCAGCCCCCCTACTTCACATTTCTGGGGATCTTTGAGGTTGTCAGGCCTAGACACTGTGGTGTTGGATATCATCAGACCATCCACACCCAGCTTAAAGTGAGAGGGGGGGGGGGCACAAGTAAATCACACATGGTTAAGGACGTCAAACCCCGGTCGATCACTGTCAAGAAGATTATTAGTGTCCGTTGAGGAGCTTTTTGTCATTAAACTTGCATACATGCATTTGCTATTGTCAGAGTAGTGTTCAGTGACTAGCTTAGTATATACACGGATGTTGAGGTCCAAATGAGATACAGATCAAATATTCGCAACGCTTTCTTCCTCTTTCCCCCTCACATTAGCAAAGTCCCTCTCTCTTCCAAGAGCAATCCATTGAGGGGGAGGAAGAGGAGATGTAATGCATTTCAATGAAGGTATTAACAAACTTCTCTGCCTGTGAAAGCCTAGGGCAGAATCCTGCTTGGGTGAGGACTACACCCACAGTCCACTGTTACGTGAGCTGAGTAGAAAGAAGGGCCCTGAAAATAAACAGGGCTGAGAGGCCAGTGGTCAAACTGAAACACTCAAACACAACACAACCCTGACTGCACAAGGCTCAACTCTGACCTCAGTGATGACATCGGCGATGTCCTGCTTGTCCTGGTGGGTGAGGTCTGGGGCGATCTTCACCAAGACCGGGGGCTTTGACCCCCCCTGGAGTGCATCACGCTCCTTTAGCACCTGCAGGAGACCAGCGGAGAGGAGGCGGGAGGCACAACAACAAGACAGATATGATGGATAAACCATTTTCACAGTCAGAGAGCTGTACATGATTCATGATGACAGGATTATTTGAGTGACAGTTTTGGGATCTTTTACATTTACATTACATTTACATTTAGCAGACACTCTTATCCAGAGCGACTTACAGTAACTACAGGGACATTCCCCCCAAGCAAGTAGGGTGAATTGCCTTGCCCAAGGACACAACGTCATTTGGCACGGCTGGGAATCGAACTGGCAACCTTCAGATTACTAGCCCGACTCCCTCACCGCTCAGCCATCTGACTCCCTTTAGTCCTTTTACAAGCAGGTTAACCTGTTTCCCCAGCAGTAGTGGCATTGCGACTGCATGTGTAAATTCACGTCTCTGCCATAGAGAGGGAAAGGCAATTACCTGTAGTCACAAATCCTTAACCATCCCTTTTTTTTATAATGCATGGCAAAGTCCAGGTTATGTGGTTGGAATACAGACTCTCCACTCAGTGTTTTGAACTGTCAGGCTCAGGCTTAGAGGGATACTCAGATTATCAATACCATTTCAAAACAAACGCCATAATAGTGTACCCTGCAGGCAGTACTGTGAGTTGACTATCAGTTATTCCGTTTGAGAGGAGGGGAGTAGGAGGGTGAAGGGGTGAAGAGATGGGAAGAGGTAGGGAGGGGAGTAGGAGGATGAAGAGGTGAAGAGGGAGGGAGCTGTTTTGAGGGTTGTTTTCCTACCTTGTGCAGTAACTGCCTGAGCTCATCCTTGCTCTGCAGGTCTCGGAGGCCCGGGGTGTTGGGACTGCTGACGTTGACCACCAGGTAGTCTGCCAGCGGCCCCAGCCCACGCACCCCCTCCAGATAGTCTCCCGTTGCACTCTGGGACAGTTTGTTCTTGCCCAAGTTGATGCCTAGGGGCAGGCCAGCTAAAAACACATGGCATGAGCAGAGACAGGAGCAGGGAGGAGTATGGGTCACTGACTGGAAGCAGGTGAGGTTAGACTTTACTAGGCTATCTTTAGGTAGGTGGACTTTACTAAAAGCAAATTAGCAGAAGATGCCATTTGACTGGACTTGGGTAAACACATTGATCATGCATAAACATTGTACATTAGAATGTAACTATACTGCAGCAATGATGCTCAAAAACACCACAGTTACTCTGACAGACTCTGAACTTTGTCAGTGTCATCCTCATTAAAACAGGACAGTAGCATTTTAGCCCGAGGTTGTGTTTACCTTTAGTGAGCTCTGCCTGTGTTCCTGATCTGGCCTTCAGCCTCTCCTGGGCAGCCAGCAGACCACAGCTGTTAAAACCATATCTGGAACAAGACAACAACGCTTAACACCAATGAGTCACACAAGGTTCACAATAACAACATAGGTCGGACACAGTTAACAACGGCTCACTTAACATCATGTTGCTAACTAAAGCATTGGACAGTTCGATTTATGAAGTTCAGGACACAACACAACAAATTGTACTGGTCCATCACACATGCTATGACACATGCTATTAAAAGTTTCACCCATTAATACATAGAGGTAGGTATGGAAGCCCATTTCCGCCAGTAAAAGAACATTAAAAAAGATTAAAGATTGTTATAACTATGAGATACTAAGTCGAAATTATGAGATACCAAGTACACATGTGCTCCAGTATGGCGCTGAAAATGAAAGATCCCTTCATCACCTTGCTGGCCTAACCGATGTCCGAGTTGCTACTCACAAACCATGTCCATTTCAAATTGATTATCCTCTATAATTTGCCAACAAGTTGCTACTTTGACCGTATTGTATTAAAGTTGAACTCTCACATGCTCACTTTGTAGGCCTATCTCATAATTTCGATTAAGTATCTCATAATTTTGACTTAACCCTTTCTTTTTTCTATTTTTTTTACTGGTGGAAATGGGCTTCCATACGTAGGCAATTGATGATCATATAGCAATTCCATGAAGAAAGAAAAGTGGTCTGAGGTGGTTTTAAAAGGGGATATGTTACATTAGAGTTTATTTTATTTTTACAGGGACAGTGCACATTAATCAGCGTTTCAGTAAAAGTGCCGGTTTTAGCCACCTGGCTAATTTTCAACCCCATCCCTGGACATAACCGTCACATGAGAACTTTTTCCATTTCATGCTGATTTCCTTTTACTCATGAGTGTCTTTGAACTTCTGACATGTTTTGCTGCTCAGAGCTGAGGGGGAAAGCATTCCTCATATAGAGGCTCAGGATGCCCAGAACCCCATGTATGGGATGCTAAATTAAACCCATTGTATTAATTCCATTCTAATTAACAACACACAAAAGGCTTAAATTAATTTGCTGTGAAGAATTCAAAAGTTTGATGCCTCATGAATTAAATTTCAATCAACTGACATACCATCCTGGTCTTTCATTATGACTAAAAGAACAAAGAGTTCAAATATCGATCTGGAAGACCCATTCTTCAAGTTCCTGTGTGCAACATCAGTTGCCATTCAAAAACTAAACACTAGAAAATCTGAAAAAACTGCACAAAAGTCACGCACTTAAAGAAGCATCAGAGCTGCTTTTGAGAAAGCTTAATTACCTTTCAAATGTTTACAAGTCCATCTTAAATATGTGTGTTACTATACAGACTACACAGGTCTAGATGTAGCCTATTCCAGGTGAATTGTAATCAGCAGCTTGGCTTCAGCATGCATGTCATCCATCTGCTTGTTCCTAACTTGGGTTTTAACCACTCTCTGCCACAATTCTCCCTTAGACACACTATATTGTATTTTGCCTTTTGATACGGCTGAAGCTATTTTCCCGCACGGATTAATACAATCCTACTGTACTTCTTTAAAACAAAGTCGAAACCACTTTCATGTATGACTCATCCCTTCATGGTGGAGTGTCCCTGTCTATGAATCATTGAGAAAGACAGTGGAATTGTCTTGAGTGAAACTTTATTTTCAGCCATGATGCTTAGATTATTGTTAATATATTAATATACAGAATATAGCAACTTAATAGATGTAGACATAATAAAGCTGGGGATATGTTGGTAGCATGTTTGTAATGTAAACCGAAATAAGTGGTCTCTGATACCCACATTAACAACTAAAACTATCTATTTTATAGTATAGATTATATGACTGATGGAAGACAGATAACAGATCCCAAACTATATAACAACCACCAACCCATCAGGCGTGGCCAATATCAGAGTCCAATATCCAGTATCTGCAACTTCTTTCCATGCTGACAGAACCTTTTCACATTTACTATTGTCAGACTTTCATGCATGTAAATATGGATCAACTTAAAAAATTAATTCTCTGTCATTTATGTGTATTTATTTAGAAGACATCGTCATTCAAATCGAAATAGAAAAGTGCATATGATAATAATAATATAATAACTCAGCAGATGCCAATGCTGAACCTGCAACCTGAACCTTTTGATCTGCAGTAAAATGCTCTAACCACTGAGCTATCACATCCCCATTTAGTAAATAGACCAGACAGTCAAGGACACTAAACTTGCACAGCTCTAACAGTAATACAGTGGACACCCTAACAGACCGACCATGAGTATCAGCCCGTACCTGTTGATTACAGCCTCATCTTTGGTGAGTCTGAAGACACGAGGCTTGGGGTTCCCCTCCTGGGGTTTAGGAGTGATGGTTCCCACCTCCACAAAGCCAAAGCCCAGTCGGTACAGCCCATCCACAGCTTCCCCGTGTTTGTCAAAGCCGGCTGCAATTCCGATGGGGTTCCTGAACTTGCAGCCCATGATGTTTACTTCCTGGAGATAACAATAATAATATAAAAGAAATGACTTGAAGTGACACAATGTTTTATTACTCTGTACAAATGGAGATCATGGTCCACTATTAGTACTTGACGTCAATGCTTTGTGAAAACTACCTTTGATCTTGGATTAGTCTTTATCTTTGTTTGGTTGACATCTAACCTTTTGAACCAACCTGGTCGTGCATGCTTACATTCTGTTTTAATTCCAATGAAAACTATTCAGAAACAAAGCAGTCAGTCTGGTTGACCAGGCTAGGACACCAGGCCTCAGAGTTCCACACTCCAACCTACACTGACCAGAGAAGCAGGATCTTGGTAGCAATTCCGAGGAACCAGACCCAGACCAATCACTTTCACTGCCATTACATGGGCTGTCTCTGCTCCAACAATCCTCTGCAGCAGGGGCATGAGCTGGTTGGCATAGAAACGCTCATCTCCAACAGCGGTGAGATAGGAGACAAACAGCACGCTTCCAGAACCAATGATCTGCACTGCATCCTTCAGTCTTTTCTGCAGGAGACGGCAGGATCAAATAGAATAGAAAAACAATACAGATAATCAAGTAAGCTTTCTATGTAGCACTACTTATTCTACCAGTATGCATTACAATGAATTCAAATATTTTGTATTATTGACAAAATAGTCATCAGTTGTTCCATGCAGATATCAATCAGTACTGTGATATTGCAATTTAATCAATAGAAACATTTGACCAAGTCCATGACTGTTGACTGATTTGAAAGGGGACTTGCTACAACTTAACACATGATGAGACATGACCATGAGAAATTAGAAGGATGACCAATGGATCACGTTTATGGTGGTAAGCTAGTAATGCTGAACCAAATTTGTCATAACAGCTCAAGCAGGGTAGGTGACATGAACAAGCTTGCTAGCTAGCTAAACAGACACTAGTGAAGTTACATGAACCACATTCAACAACTAGCAATGTGTATGTCTGTTTGGCTAACGTTAGCTGTCTCGTATTTCGGTAAAGAACCAAACCCAAGTGGCCACGCCAGTTCTGTTCTTTGTTTTAGTTGTCAGACATTCCTGTCGCTTGACGTGAAACTAAATGTATTTTCTAAGTTGTTACCTTCAGTTGTCCCGCCATTGATATTATGTCACTGTAACACAAGCAGGCACTGGAAGCACTTTCCACTAACCACTCACGTTGAGCACAGCATTAGATTTTACTTCCTGGATGTATTCTCGCGATATTTTGGAGATCAGTCTCTGAAAGAATGACTGCAAGTGTGAGCTCATGTGAAAAATGTGATTAAGCAGCCTTCTCATTGTTTTAAGTCACACTGTGTTGTGTTCTCTGATGTAGAGGGCTTCATAGCTTGTGAATAAGGCTATAATTATTAAATCCTGAATTTCAAAAACCCTTTACAGTCCTGTTCTATGTTGGGCCTACAGTCGTGTGGTCAGACCTTCAACTTCCTCAATTTCTGTGACCTTGGCAGAAGTCTCTGCACTTTTCACTTTGCATGTTGTTTGAGTGTGCAGAGATTTTCCTAATGTAGTTACAGCATATTCAAGTTTTTTTATCTGAAGAAAGCTCCATGTTTTCCATGAGTTGGACAGCGTCACTTTTCTTCACCTTACCTTTCCCTTGGGCACTTGTTAACCTCTAGCAGTCTGTGATTCAGCTCAATATCAGAACATCCATGGATCTGCTTATACGAGTATCTTTGTTTTTGTGGATTGCGTTTGGACAAATTACTTGGGCTGAAAAATGCAAACAAGAGAATGTAAACCAGGACACTCTTAAAGTGTTCAAGCATGTGTTCCAGAATGTGTGTTATGAATTCATTGAAACACCGAAGAACTGGAGCCAGGCTGAACTCGCTTGCAGTCAGCGAGGTGGTCAGCTGCTGAAAGTCATAGACTGTGAGGTGAAGACATTTATCCAGAACTTTACTCAGGACAGGAATTCCACCAAGCTCAACTGGTGGGTGGGGGAAGGGATTCTAGGAACATACCAGGGTAACCTAGTTGGTAAGTACAACAAAGAAAAAAGGTAGGACTAGTTAGAATGTGTAAACCATAAGGGACTATAACCGATTCATATGACTAATTACAAACACAAGCATCTCTACAGTTGTGTTGTCTGTTCATAAGCTTTGTAGTGTGAGTTGTCCTCCCATGTGAATACTGGTAAGTCTGCAAGGCTTACTTCTGTCCAGATTCTCTGATTGTTCACAGTGAGCCATGCAAATTCAATAGATTTTCCAATTAACTGATAAAGCTGAGTAATCTGAATTAATCCGTTGCTTCCAGTCTTTTTGGATGTCAAAGGGAAAGCTTAGCTTTTTAGTGAATTACATGCAATGAACAGGGACCGTGAATTGAAAGCAAGTCAGTAATGATAAAAAATACAAATTGTCTACTTCTGAAGGGCACTAAATGAAACATTTTAATAAGACTCTCATTCTCTTCATGTGTGCGTGTTTCAATTGGTATGTATGTCAATACTTGTTATGTGTGTCAATGTGTGTGTGTATGTGTGTGTGTGTATGTCTGAGTGTGTGTATAGTCCCCACAGATAATGGGAGCACCCCCTTCCTCTGTACCTACTTGACGTTGGATCCTTTACAGCTGGTCACCACTAGGAACTGCAGCATCAAACAGGGCTATCTCTGCACCCTATGTACAGTGCTGAAATAACCCATATTTTCTTCTTTCTTTTAGTTCTTACAAAATACACAACAACTTTGTTTACTTACTGATTGTAACAACCAATCTTTTTTGCAGATTTTAGATTTCTTGTTAACCTATCAAATGTAAGTGACCATACCCGTCCTCATCTGTGGTGAATAATGACATAACTATAATCTTTTAATGCGTTTTCATAGATAGTTATGTTTACTTCTGTAGAGCCAAAACACCAACAACCTTGGAGAAGCGAAAAAGAAACGTAAGTTAAAATGTTGGTAGATGTGTTTTAGAAGCTTGACCCCCTCAAGCAAGTCATTCTCTGCCATTCTCTCTCTCTCTCTCTCTCTCTCTCTCTCTCTCTCTCTCTCTCTCTCTCTCTCTCTCTCTCTCTCTCTCTCTCTCTCTCTCTCTCTCTCTCACACACACACACACACACACACACACACACACACACTCTCCTACTACCCTCTCTCCTGTCTTTCCATCTCTCATGTATATTTCAACAGGTTTTGCAAGGACCCTGCCTGTCATATCACTTCTTCAAAACTACACCTCCCAGTACCTTCAGGTCAGAGATGTGCTATGATGTTTCATATCTTTACGTGACATTACTTCTGCCAAAGTAAATTCCTTGTTTGTGCAAACTTTCATGGCGATTAAAACCCTTTCTGATTCTGATTCTGATTGAACAAATATTGTTATTTTAATGTGATGCTTACGGCATCTTATGCCAGCAGCTTTAACATGTTTGTACAGCATAGAGCAACAATTTTGTCAATATATTAGCTGCAGTGGATAATGGGGTTGTATTCATCCTGTCTCATGTCAGGATGCTGATAATGAGCTGCAGAGGATGGAGCTGACTGTAGGAGAGCCCACAGACAATTCCAAGGTAGTGTTCACTTATTTAGACTCAGGCTGTCTGACCAGGCTCATCTACAATGGTTTCTTGATTCCTGACTTTCTCTCATCTAGCCTCAGCACACACTGATGTTGAAAATCAGTTGTGAAAATTTAATTTAGTCCAGTTAGGGTCAGGGAGTTTTGGAGTGTTTGTGCTTCCAATATTATTGTTTATTTTGTTAATCCTCCACATTTCTTTCTCTCTCTCTCTCTCTCTCTCTCTCTCTCTCTCTCTCTCTCTCTCTCTCTCTCTCTCTCTCTCTCTCTCTCTCTCTCTCTCTCTCTCTCTCTCTCTCTCTCTCACACACACACACACACAGATGGAATATATTAATTTTCTCCTGAAAATTGCCCAGAGTCTGACTCGTCAGGGAGTGATCTTTGACAACAGCACTATCAGCCACATCATCAACTCTACTGGAGCCATTCTGCTCCTCTCCATGAAGAAGTGTGGTGGCCAAGGGGGACAACATGTATGATAGACACACTCAGTTTTGGATGCAGAGTTGACAATGTGATATAGTAATCTACTCAAAATCTACAACAAACAAAATTTGATATCAAATTTGATATCAAATATTAAATCAATTAAAGGGCTGCATACAGTTTGACAGTTGCTGATACATTGCTGTGTTGTATTTTGTTGCTGTCAACAAGGACCAAGCACTGTATGACCAGTCCATTGAAATCTACCTGACCCTTGCCTCAGTAATGGGTACACCTTCCACCACGCCTATAGTCATACAGCATGAAACAGGCACTATCTACATGACCAGGTTTGTGCTGCCATCACAGTTTAGTGTATTTTGACTTACATACACGTGACAAACCTGCAATCAAACAAGTGTTAGCTTCCCATCAGATTTGTTCTGGGTGTGGTCCATTGACATTTGCAGTGTGTAATACAATAGCTATTGCAAATTATATTGTTTTGTTCACTTATTCAAATGTTTTGTACTCATCTCCTGCCTCTGAAGCACCACCCCTGCAGCTCTGGACAACATGGTTCTGGGGTCAGATGATGCGGGTGTGTCTATCACCTTCCCCCCATACTCAGTACTAAAGCCACATGTGGGAAACCTCTCTGTCGTCAAAACTCAAGTATGTGTGACTGGTGTGTGCATGTGTGTTATGTGTGGGCAAGTTTGTGTGTAACTGTCATCTGAAATGACAGATGTTCGTTGGTTTGTGGGCTTATATCCATTTCCCAGCTGGCCACCTACTTCGAGAACCCTCATGCATCCAATGAGACCATCACAGGAGCTGTCTGCAATCTTTTGCTGTTTAGTGGCACATCAGAGATCCACATAACTAACTTATCAGAGGCTTTTGAGGTACAGCTACCACTATATATTGCAAATGAAATTATTTAACACTTTTTAAACCTTTGTTGAAATGTTTTTTAATCTAGGACTAGGCATAGTCTATGCCTGGGAAAACAGTTTTATTTCACCTTACATAGCTCCAGGCAGTGCACGGAACTCCAACCAACCGGGTTGTCTTTCTTCGGTGTCTATAGATCCACTTTGCTCGTTCAAATGCTGCTGCTGTCACCACCAACACTATGGACGTCATGAATGGGACAGCGGTCCTGACCTCCTTCAATGTGTCAGACACCAATCAGACGGTGGTCATCAATATGGAGCCCAGCAGGAACGTGTCACTACAGCTGCTACTGGGCGCAGGCGCCCCACCCAACCACACCCGCTACAACCACAGCACCATCCTGAAGCCTAGAGGTGCAATAGCAAACACACACAAATACACACACACATGCAGCACACACACAAGACTCAAGTCATCCCATTACACTGATTCACAGTGTTGCAAAACGCACTTCTGTAATCATCCTGAGATGTGTCAGTAAACAAATATGTTGTTATCTCATCGAGAGTGAGGGAGACATATTGATAACAGTGTGCTTTCCCCCCCGAGCAGGAGGGTATCGCTGGCTAGTCACCCCTGAGATGCTGGAGGACAGAGCTGGGATCTGGTACATCCACACTAGCCTTTACAACACTACCTGGAGTCCAGGTTTGCAGCTGCGGATCACCACCTTTTCCAGCAAGTGTGTGTACTGGGACCCAGACCTTAACAGCTGGAGCGTCTATGGCTGCTGGGTAAGGACACTGGAATTGGAATACGTATATATCTTATGTCACTTTAAGTATTGATGAAGGTGCTCTGATTTGTATAACTCTAATATCTTTTCCCAACTCCAATGCATCTGTCCTAGGTGGGTATAAGCAGCAGTCCAGAGAACACCCACTGTCTGTGTAACCACCTGACGTTCTTTGGCAGCGCCTTTTTTGTGAAACCAAACTACATCGACTTGACTCGCACTGCGGAGTACTTTTCCACTGCTAAAGACAACTATGTGGTGTTGGTTCTTCTGTCAGCCTTCTTTGGCCTCTATCTGCTCACTTTGATCTGGGCCTGCTACTCTGACAGAAAGGCCATGTCTAGGGTGAGGCTTGCGGCACAGCTTTTCCCTCCTTATCTCTCGTACTCTTTTACTCATGCACTCTCGAGCATACACACACACACACTCTGTTTCTCTGACTTGTATTGTTGTTCCATGTTGTTTCCAGAGAAAGATGACCCTACTGGCAGACAGCCACCCATGTGCCTGCTATAACTACCTACTGAGCGTGCAGACTGGCCATCGGAAAGGAGCGGGTACCTCTGCCATGGTATGCTCCAGTTCATTACTTTTGTTTTGTTTTTGACAGAATGATTGAATGGTTAGTTGGTTGATAGATTGTTGAATGACAAAACATATTCTAATAGGTAACAGCAAAGCTCACTGGCGCGGAAGGGAACAGTGACACCCACCAGCTGACAGACCCAAGCAAGCCCGCAGTGTTGGAGCGAGGAGCTGTGGATGTGTTCCTCCTGGCCACGCCCTATCCCCTGGGGGAGTTACAGAGTCTCCAGCTCTGGCACAACAACGAGGGCGAGAACCCCTCCTGGTACGCTGTACACCAATAAATCTAGAAGGTTCCTGGGTGTGATGGCAAGTCTTAGAACAGGCATCCTGTGGTGTCCTGGTTTCCCAACAATGGAAAAGAATCACCAATGGTTGGACGGGTGATAGAATGATACCACTTTGTAAGGAAGGACTTGGGAATGTTGTCAATCCCTCGATTTCAAATCAGATCTGTATATTCTGTAGCTGTCTTGAATTACAGAGATTTGGCAGCTGGGTGCTCCAACTCTTTATTGGTGACATTATCAGCCTCCCTACTGCCTCCCAGCTGAGAACGCCTCTAAATGTCAACCCTGCCTCCCATCACTTGGTGCCCGCTGGTTAATGCCCATCTTAAAATACCACCCTGCAAATGAGCCAGAGTTTGTTGCTGTGCTTCGACACTAGCAGAGCATATTCCCAGGTCCCTTGACAGCTGGAAGGTCTGAGTTGGAGATGTGTCAGTTGATCAAAATAGTCAATCAAAGCAGACACAGGCAGACAGTGGCCGTACACCGCTGGTCTGGTATCTGAGGTTTTCTGATGATGTCATGTTGTCAGGTATGTGGACAAGGTGACTGTGCAAGATCTGCAGACTCGCAAGGTGTGCCATTTCCTGTGCTCTTCCTGGTTGAGTGCAGAGAAAGGAGAAGGTCTGACCAAGAAGACATTCACCCCAGCAAAGAGTAATGAGATTACCAGCTTTAGGTGAAAACACACACCACGGAGAAGACACAAAAAAGAAAATTCAATAGTTAAATCCGTCTAACTCTTCAGTTCAGTGATAATTAGTATCCCATTCTCCTCCTGACAGTCCATTTTCTGCCCTCCTTGTACCTCTCTCTCCTAGGAACATCTTTCAGAGTAGGACAGCGTTTGGGTTCCGGGACGAGCACATCTGGGTGTCTGTGGTTGACCCTCCCTGGCGTAGCCCTTTCACACGTGCTCAGAGAGTCTCCTGCTGCATGTCCCTCCTCCTCTGCACCATGGCAATCAACATTGCCTTCTGGAACATTCCGAAAGACGGAAACTCCCCCATCATCCTCAAGATCGGTAAGAAAATCACATCCCTTTGTTTTTCTGCTCAGGTGCCCACTTAAATTCAGTTTGTTTTGATTTGTCCTTCACTAACTTGTAATGCTCGCAAATGGATCATTTAGAAACAGAGAGGGATTGTTTATTGTAGATAGAGAGCAAAATGATTAGACAGTAAGGATAAAAAGAGGATGCAGCTGTGTGTGTCTGGGCAAGACCAAGAGCCATTCTGTTCCCTGTATAGTTTCCTCACCCCTGCCTGCCCTCTCACAGGCATACTAAATAATGCTACATCCAATATCCATCCATCCCTAGAGTACACACAACACTATGCAATTGGTGTGTGTGTGTCATTACAGGTTCGCTGGAAATCACCTGGGAACAAATCATGGTGGGTGTGGAGAGTGGCCTTCTCATGTTCCCCATCAACATCCTCATCATCACCATCTTCCGCAGCATCAGACCACGTCATTCAAAGACCTCGGGGAAGGACACACGCAGGCAGACCCTCAAACCTCGCGTCGTTACCATGCCAACCATCCTCAAGGTCAACCCCCCCCATACATTCTCTCAAGCTTTGTCATTGGATGTCAGTGCAAACTTGTCGGCCACACTTCATCCATCGCCTCATTCAGAACTCGTGCTGTCAGTGCTTCTCTTGAGATGCGACTGACATTAAAATGGTCCTAAGGCCACTTCTCACAGTTGTCATGCTGTTTGTGAATTGTTAGTTTACTGAAGACTTAGTTATTGACATTTTATTATAACTGATACTTGCACAGCTGCAAGTAGAAACCCCAGATACAGTCCCAAGAAAATTTGTTTCTCTGTGTGGCCTAAGCTAATGCATACCCTTTGAACTTTCTGAGGTTAATGACTTGTTAAATGGTTGTGACTTGTGTATCCTTCCTCTTCCTCTTCAGGACACAGAGGATCTGGTGAACATGCTCAGTAGGAACCAGAGAAACCAGGTTGTGGAGCTAAAGGAGAGGCTACTGTCAAGCTCTGATCTTGTCCCAGCCCTGGAAAGTGTTCATGGTGTGATCCATCTTATGCAAGGTGCTTCAATGACAGTGCAAAACCAAGGCCCCCCTAGATAACCCATCCAATCTCTGAAGAAACGATCACACTTACAATAATTCCTTGTCTTCTATGGCGGTATTCCCAACTGAAGTGAAAAATACTGTCAGTATTACCCCTAATTCCTAAGGTCTGACATCAACTGAACTTGGTTTTCTCTCTCTTGTCTCAGGGGAGAGTGAGAGTCATCCCCACTGGGTGTTCTGTAGCCAGTTTGTCCTGTCTTGTCTGCACCGACTGTCCATGTCCCTGGAGAGACTGAACCCCGGAATCTTCTCCAGCCCAGAGGAGCACCAGCAGCTCCTCAGTACTTCCAGTCTGCTTCTGAAGAAGGCTGAGATGGTCTGCACCAGCCACATGACTTACTGGTAAAACACCTTGGTTGGGTTTGTATAGAATGTTTTCCATGAAGAGTCTGACTTTGAAATGACTTTCTCCTCTTCCAGTCCTCTTCCGGTCTGTAAGCCTAAAAAGGCTGCATGCTGCACCCTGCCCTGGTGGTTCGTCTTCATTGCTTGGTTCCTGCTTCTGTCCATCAGTGGTATCTCCACCTACTTCACCCTTATCTACGGCTTTGAATATGGCAAGGACAAGTCTATCCAGTGGGTCATCTCCCTGGGCCTGTCACTCTTCCAAAGCATCTTCATCCTGCAGCCCCTCAAGGTGAAAGGAGAATAAGAAAGTTTGTTGTCAGGAGGGATGTTGTTTGTAATGGGATTTCTTCAAGTGAAGTGCAGTGCTCGACATCAAGCGGAAATGAAAATCAAGAGTACAGTACCCTATACCCTTGATTGCCCATACAGCATGCTGTTGAGAAGTGATTGGCTCAGTGATGTTAGAACCTTGTGTGTGCCCTCAGGTGATTGGCTTGGCTGTCTTCTTTGCCCTCCTTCTCAAGCCACGGGTGTTGGAAGAGAATGAGGATGTTGAGCTCCTGCTTGCTGGTAAGACCTGTAGTGTAACTACAAAACCATGGGTTGGTGTCCAAAACACTTTGAAATTACTGTCATTTGTTGTTTTGCTACACTGAAAAGAAGCCCTTGGAATGCCAGCCGTTAATGAAGTGCTTGAAGCAAGGCTCATGAAGACTTACTTTATGCTTTTATCTGTACAGAAAAACTTCTGAAGTCTAATGTCTCGTTTAACTTACAGAACAAAAGGAGAGGTGTCAAGAGTACTCTGGCACACAATTACAGTAGGACTTAGCCTGAAGTCGGGCCTGGAGACACACTGTCTCATGAAGAGGAATCCAGGTGGACTTTCCAGATACCGTATCATACACAAACTGCTGCACACATTACTAATATGTTGATTCAGAACATAGCTAATGATCTATTAGACATAGTTAGATTCTGACGGTATGCATGAATGTTGGGTGTTAAGAAGGGGCACTTTATGTATCCATATGTAGATATTCAGAGATGAAACAGTAATGTCAGTAATAGAAATACAAAATGTTTCTTTCTGTTTTTGTCCATTTTGTAAATGTGTGGAGAGGAAATCTGGTCATGGGGTTTATTGAAATTTTTAACATGTATGCTTTCGCCAGTTCAATTTTCCAGTTCATTGTGGATGTTAAAAATGATTTTTTTTTAATTATTGTTTATCCTTAGAAGATTGTTGAATGCTTTGGTGCATACATTCTGAGTAAGACAGTGACAAGAGTCAGAGGACATAAAACAAGTGACAAGATTCAGCGTTAGCAGGTGTCCCTCCATTAAAACATCACCAGAGTGCTGTAATTGATTTTGAAATGAGAGACTCACTGGCATGGATGCGTGATACAACAGTGTTGACATCCAATCACATGTTGCTGGTCTGCACCTCTGTCAGCCAGTGTTGTCTGAATAACTAGGAAGCACATAGATCTATCAATATTTCCTTTAAGCCTTTCATTTAACCTTAACATGTCAGCTGGCTTCATTTTTTTTTCTTCCTGTCACTTTTGATTGGTCCTAAATACAAGCCTGTTACCTTGGAGATGGTTCTTGTTTCCATGGTGGTGTTAGCTTTTATTAAGAAATCTCAATTGGGAGGGTGAGTCAGAATCTGTGACAACGTTTCACCTACCTCAGCTGAAGCCTTGAGACCAGAGCGCTGACTGGGTGTCGTTTATTGAACATCAACTTTGGGTCCTCCTTTGTCTTTGGCAGTTACATGTTACAGCGCTACCCTCTGGTGGTATCACTCTGTACTGCATGTATGTTGAGTATGTTCCACACCTTGTCTTGAACAATGCAATGCTAATCTCCATTTTCTTTGAAAGAATATATAGTAAGTTAATGACAAGATTACTCAAAAAATGAATCAATATCTGAGTTAAGGATGCTGTAAAGCAGAACTGAAAATGAGTTCATCACACCACAGAAGAATGTGTTGTTAACTACTCATCCAAATTAGAATAAAAAAAGGCATTCTTCTCTTCTTGATACTAGGGCTGAATCTCCGCCCTTCGAATTTATTGAATTTAGCAACAACAGCAACAACTAGCTAAATCTATTGCAGATATCAGAACAGACCTACCTGCAGTCTCTGAGTGTTTTATGTGTTAATTACTTTGTCTTTGCATGTACCAGCTGAGTAACAGAATGCAGGTTATATAAACCGTCTGTGATCTGACGTAGATAGGTGGCTGTGACGTAGATAGGTTGGGTTTTGCCCCGCCTATACAAAACCTGAGCTGAAAACAGGTGTAAAACTGCTCAACGTGTAACTCCACATTTCGGTACGATAAAGGTTTCGCGCTTTGCACATGCTTTCAGCAACTCATTTCACACATATAATGTACTGAGAATCAAATCATGGAATTTGCTTTCCAGCATCTTTAAAAAAGCCACACCAGAACACAACTTCAATTCCAAATGTTGTTTATTAAACTATCTTTTTTGGGTTGACAGACAAAAGAAAAACGTTAAAGTTTGCCATTGAATGAGACAATATAGTTGCTTTTTACAGTCAGTATCAAACATTCTTCACTCTTAAGTAGTGTGACAGTGTGCATCTCTTATTCTTTGACCTCCCCTTCATCCATCAAGTGAAAATAAAAAATATACAACAGAAACTATTTTATCCTATCCACTCTCCATCTATCAAAACAATTACATCCATCACCAGATTTGATCATCCAATAAATACAAAAAACAAAATTATTTTATGGAGTTTTGTGTACATTAAACAAGACTTACAGTGAAAATGGTATTAGTTAGTTTATATACCCAGTGGAAAGGGAGAGATACATGAGCAGTATGTATGCTCCTGGTGCAGACTAAGAAGGCCTCTGATATGAGATTATGGTAACGAAGGCAAACGCAGTGTGGTGCACATCTGACACACATGAACACAGATTCCTGGCTCACAATAAAAATGACTTCTTTCATCTGGGAAATCACTGATCTGGCCTGAGCAGAATGGTTAAATCTGTGCTAAAGGTCCCAGGACTACACCTAATGCCTAAAGAGAACCTTGTACATCAGAACCTTGTACATCAGATCTAAAGCTCATCATCAAGTGGTTTTCATGAAGGAAATAGTTCAGTCCACACAGTCAGAACATGCATTCCTGTAGCCAATTCACTGCATAGGCAAAATCCTGTAAATACAGAAAGTGCATGTATGGGGTAAAACTACAACAATCAAAACATTTAACAGAAACATATCAAACAAAAGGATTCTTTGCCGGTTCCTGACTTCAACCCTCCTCTCGCTCTCTCTCGCTATATTTTAACATTTAAAATGTATAACAACCTCTAAATAAATCTGTGGAATCATTCAAGATGTAAAAACAATCATTCATGTAAAAAGGTAACTATATATGACATGCTTATGTTTTCCAAGTTATCAGTGGGCATTCTATTTGAGCGTGACAGCATCCCTCCACCTAGTGTAACAGATTGATAGATGAAGTCTGAGGAGTCACAGTAGACCTTGTCAACAAGAGGCTGCTCTGTCAATGGGACAATCAGTCAGAGGCAGAAACTGAATGTTTAAAAGCTTCAAAAATTGTTGATGTACAATCAGCTTTTAGGAGATCGGTACACCAGAAATGGTCAACCTTCAAGACAGGTCATGAACAATTGAAATGATGCCACAATTATCTGTGATAGTGACCACACTAACACAAGACACACCCTACGGCTTCTCAGCCACAGTGGTGGAGTGTAGAGCAAAGACAGTGTGTGAACAGCTCTCTGTATTTCTGGTTGGGCCAGACAGACTTGTTAGACTAGTACACTATTCAGTGACGGAACAGTATGGCGTCACACCCAAAGTTACTAGTTGCCCTCTTGAGGAAGGTACTACTATAAAGATGAACTATTAACAGTTGAGGGTTTAAATTAAGAGCCTCTTCGTTTTCTAGAAAAGGTGCGATCAGTGTCTAGAAAGCTAGCCCTTTAGTACCAATCAGACATTGGCCCAAAGTCTAGAAAAAGACAAGTTAGTGACAAGATTATAACATTTGCATGGTAAGCCAGAGGTCTGTGCCCCAAATAGCATCTTTCAATATTTTTGACTAGACTTAAGGATGCCACTGTACATATAAAGTACAAGTGCATATAAAAAATGACACCTATCCAGTCATATCTTGATTGTGTTGTATTGAGGTTCTTATTATTTACTGCAAAATGTATTGACTGACAACAGTGACAAGGAATTCTGTTGGGTTATCAAACTAGGGGGAGAATGCCACCAGTGTTTGAATGAGGTGAGGTAAAGTCTGTAGAAATCTAGCAATGAAAAGAAAAGGAGAGTTTCATTGTTGAGGAACAAGCCAATATTGTTTTAAACCTCCTTATTTCCTTTTGGTGAGTAACATCACAGGATATTGTGAGAGGGTGTCGGGAAGTGGGCGAAGGCTGGTCTAGGTCTTAGGTCTTCTTCTTCAGTTCCTCAAAGCGGCGTGACAGGTCGTCAAAGTCGATGTCGTCCGAGGTGGCGGTGTTCCCTCCGAAAGACGAAGTGGGGAGTGTGTCGGGGACAGAGGGAAGCTCAGGGAGGGCGTTGTTGTCATAGACATAAGGAGCAGGGCCAGGGCGGGTTGGGCCTAGCGAGGACAAGGACCAGAAGGAGGATATTGGGAAAAGAAAAATGAGGAGAGAAAAGGAGGTCAGCAGATGTAACCTACTATACGTACAACAGGCTATACTGCCACAGGTTAAACTGATAAAATACTTGATTTAAAAAAATCTGTTATTTAGGATTTACAACAAAACTGATGTGGAGATCATGAGGAGACCTACCTAAGACCTGGGAAGGATCAGAGGGTTTGATAGACAAGTCATCGATCTGAAACACACGCACAAACGCACCCAAACACACATTAGCATCACTTTCCTTGTTGGTATCGGCAAAATGCTTACATTTAAACATTAAAATGTATGATTGATAGTGGTATTAGTAAGAATAGCGTGGTTGGACAACTTGTGATTGTGTTAAGAGAAATTAGTCAGGAAAACCCATTCCTGAGGCAGGAACAAGCAGGCGTCAGCAGTCTACAAAAGTAGGAAAACCTTGCTTTTACCACAGACTGAGAAGCACATCCATCTGTAGCATCAAGCAGATCCTTTCTACACACTTTGGTTCTGTACAGCTCAGCCATGAGGACAGTTAGTAGTTGAAAGAAATGCATTAGAAACCAAGCCTGAGCAATTATAACTTATTTTCTCTGATTTGAGATCTATGCTAGCACGTTGCTTTAGGAGAGCATCCAGCGGCAGAAGAGAAACACACAAGATCCATAAACTAGTATGAAGAGCTCTTCCCTGAGGGGTGACATGTCCGCTGTCCATCTGCCTGCAGGGGTGGCGAGGGGGGTGGGGAGGGGGTGGTGGACATGGTCACTTACAGACTCGTAGGTGGGGGGGCAACTGGGCAGCTCGGGAGGTGGCCCTCCTCTCATGGGGGGCTGGAAGCTGTTGAATCCCTCATAGGTGCCCACAGGACCGCTAAAGGGCTCCTGGACAGACACATTTATCTTTATATATAAATTCAACTAGAACAAATTAAATTAAAGATGTTGACAAAAGGTATGAAATTCATAGTAAGATCAGTCTTACTGCTCCTTTCGGGGTGGGATAGTTGAAGGCGGAGTGCATAGGCATGGGCATGGGCATAGGCATGGCACCAGCGGTGAATCCTCCTCCACCTCCTCCACCTCCTCCTCCTCCTCCCCTGGGCTTCTTGTTGTCCGTGTCCACATCAATCAGGTCTGCCTCCTCTCCTGGACACACCTCTGGCTGTAAGAGGGAAAGAGGATGGTGTTCAGGGGTGTCCCAACATACTACTCATGTCCTCCATGGGCCCCTCTTCCAATCCATTCTTCACCCCTCATCTCTGTTCTTACCATAGCTAATGATGACAGCATACACCTTGTTTATTATATAATTAGCTACGGTGGTTCTCATCGTTACCAATCAGGCGTTCCCTCCCAGGTACTCACTCTAACCATGGCGTCCGGCTCGTAGGGCACATTGTAGTTCTTGGCGATCTCTATGAGGTAACGCTCAACCAGGATCTTAGGAGGGGCTTCCACGCTCAGCTTGTGCATCAGCTGAAACACACAGAGGGGCAACGAATTTTAGACATCCACAACTCCACAAGTATCCAATTGAGGAGAACTTCTGGGGGAAATCCCCACCCTGTCGTTGACTGTTCCTATCTGGTTTGTCCTGCACAGCTTGCCGTACTCCTTGCTGTATTTGGCACACAGCTGGTCAGACACCTGTGTGGGCAAAGGCACAGACAGATCTGTTGAAGACACATCGGGAGGTAACTTTAAACGTTACACAATGCCTGAATAAAAGGCTGTACTAGAAAATCTATATTCATGAATGCTAAACAGAGAGTCAAGTATTAATGTCTGAAGTACTTCAGCACACGCACTAATGGACTCAATTAGTACATGCAGATGCATCGTACCATAACCCTACAGCCGACCACATTACCTACACAGCAAACTAGGCCTGCATCTGGACAACTGTTGGCGGTATGATGTATATAGAGTTAAAAAATGACAGTGGTCACTCCAACTCACTATTTTGAGCTCTGAGACCTCAGACTGCAGACGTGGAGCAGCCCAGATGAGGGTGGAAACCGCTTCCTGTAGACCTGGGTCCAGCTCCCTGGGAATCAAAGAAATAAACAAAGAAAGAGTGTGAGTAAAGACACAATAGGAGAGAGGGGAGAGAAAGTGCATAAGACATGGACAGAACCAGAAAGCATGAGAGAAGGGTGAGATGAAAAAGATGGCAGAAGAAAGAAGTTCTGTTTACTGTTGACACGTTTACTATTGACACTTTGTACAATCAGAATTCAAAACGGTAAACCTTACTAATCTGACCAGCAAACTAAGTCACTGACTATGGCTGAACAGGCCATCCAACTCACTTCATAGACTGGATGAGGCCAAAGCGGGCTAGCAGCAGGTCACAGTAGAGCTCCAGGATCTCCATGGCCTCCACCAGGTAGTCTTCTCTGATAATGTGTTCCACCCGGATCCTCGCCCGCTCATCCTTACCCGATGACAGGTAGTCTGCTATTTCCTTGCGTGCTTTCTGAGCTAGCTCAGCTACAGAGGGATAGGGAGAGGTAGAAACAAAACAGGTTATGATAAAATATTTGTAATGAAAGGGGTATAAATAGCCTATAGTCCGGAGAACCAGTTTGTGTGTGTGTAGGTTATAGCCTTACTTTTCTTTTTTTCCAGGAGTTTAAGACGATTGATAACGAGCCGTAGATTGACACGCAGTCTTTCTGCTTTAAATCCTCCGCCTAACATTACGGACAGCGTTCTGTGTGGACAGGCACAACAAAAATCTACTAATTTAGCCTACAGCCTATGGAAGGCTGTAGGCATATACCTCACCCCACTTCAATTAGTCAGCGTTCGCTATCATGTGAGAATGACCTCAACAGCAATTGGCTAACTATGCCCAGTTAGCCGTGTGGTATTTTATTTACCAAATGCAACTACCCTATAACAGCAAATTACAGTGAGAAGTCAATGAGACGAGATCAAAACAAACCACCACCGGGACAACTGTTTTGCTAAATATATAGCTATATCTTAATTTAGAAGTTAGTATCGTATGATAGATTGAGCCCTACAGTACGTAGATAGCTACAGTGACTACAGTAACTATCAACCTAGCTATGCTAGCTAACTCGGAAAGTCAGTAGATAGTAGCAAGCTACAATCGATGCGACTAGCTGCGCATGTTTTTTTGCCAGTAAAAACCACACATCGAGCAGGCAAACATCGGTGTATCAAACCATGAAGACATAACGTTACATAGTTGAAGCAGCCATCTAGGCTAGGCTAGGCGTAGGCTAGTAGCTACTAGCAAACTAAGCTAACGTTAGCTCATAAACAAAGCTGTTTGGAATCAGAGCGATTGAGCATTAACTATGAAATACTCCCGAAGAGGAACAAAACCATATTCCCAAATCAAAACCCGTAGTTGACAATGTTTTCCATAAATTTCAACAACTGTCTAGTCACATTTTACCTGTTAAATCTCTTATTCACCGAGTAAAAAAGAAACTTGTTTGGTTGGTGCGTTCCTCTCTGCTTCACTTCCGCGATCTGTCATCCAAGTGTGACGTCGTAGGGAATTTTCAGAGCTGGCTGGTTGGAGTGGAACAAGGAGGTTGGGCTTGACACTACTCTCAAAACAAACACTAGGGAGCGATGTTGGGTTAAGGTATTGTACGTGTTCTGCAGAGCATAAAAATCTAAAATAAAAGATTGATGTGAAATCTGTATTAAACAGACACCTTCCATCTACCATTTAACCCTAACCCAGAGTAATAAAAAGAGAACAATCCGAATAAAATGCGTTCACCACGGTTAAAACTCATTTGCAAGGTTATCCATGAAAACAAGACTTCTAACATAACCATTCCAGTTTCTTAGTATTGGCTGCAGTATGGTTTCCGCTATTGGAATCTTTGGAACAGGGCAAGGTAAGTGTATGGATATCTTGTAGTCCATAGAGGCACAGAAGACATTGCAAAAACGTGATGAGTCGTTCTGTAAGTCATGATGACCAGTGGACACTCGTCCTGGTCATCATAGCTTAGCTCCTCAAGCATGGCTTATATTTGTTCTCCAACCCCTGCAACATTCCAATAGGTCAATTAAGCAGAGGTCACAGTTCCCTTATGGTCCTCCTTCCATAGATCGTTTGAATTTAGCACACTTTTACCTTAAGCAACTTGCAGTAAGGGCTCTACTACCACCAATACCCATTCCCTATAATGTCAACTGAAACACCACCATCTTACAACTATTTACTGACAATTCATGTTATCAGACACCCAACAACTTCATTCATTTTAAGAGACCACTTTAATAAAATGGGACAAAACACATTTGACAGTTTGCTTGTCACTACGCTTGGTGCCTTGTTGTGCCAGTATTATGAAGTTTGTCCCCATTGAGCATCATTAGCTTACATTTTGAACAGTACCCAAACAGTTACTCTGAGGCAGTGCTCCTCAAGGTGCCTAGAAATTCATTGACAGCAGTGTTTCCCACTGAGACATCTACTGCAATTCAAACAAATCAGCCCAAAGTGAAAACAGAGTTATGTTAATTTGGTAACTATATCACAATGACAATTTCTATGTTAATAGTTTTGATACTGATTTGTTTGCATTATATATGATTATCAACCACCAAGACTATCGACTAGGTAAGGGATCACATTATACTCAAGGGAAAATGTGTTCTAAATATCTACCATGGATGAATCATAAGAATCAGAAATATTATAAACATTAGATAAGTAATACTAAAGTTTATTTACATGTTACGGAAGGTAAGGATATACAATGGTTGAACCAGTTTAATGGCCTGTATTATAAAAGACACCTTATTGGGAGAATGGTACATAATCATACACGGTGTCATCAGATAGGAATAATTCAAACATATATAAAAGCTACTGGGATAGTCTAGTTTGTCACGCAAATTCATACATAGTACATAGAACAGAGTAAGCACTCCGCCAAGGTTGGATTCTTTAACAGCACAATACTGTTTTCCACACTTCCTAATTTTGAATAACAATCGCCCCAAAATAAACAAGCATTGTTTTCACTTTAGCATACATTTGTTGCTGCATCCAGTACAACACATAGGAACTCAAATCACTATTCCGACATATTACTTAATTTACACTATGTGCTAGTTTCACTTTCATTGAAAGCTGTGAGATATATTTTTTCTTTGAAGCTTTAATGTATCTTGCACTGATGAAAAATGGTAGGCCTAGATATGACAAAACCATAGTTTTATGAATCACACAGCACTGCACTTTTGTACATCTGACCAAGACCAGGGAACCTCAAGAAAACAAGTAGGTACACTTCAGTACATTCTTAATTCCTTTTCTTTCAGGTCTTTTCATGAGCGGCACTGCCCTTACATGACAGAGACAGGAACATCAAGATGCCCTCCCATCCTTCGTCCTTGACATTAGAGCTGCTGAGTTGGTTCATGTGGACTCAAGGGAATGTCTCTGCTGTCAGGGATGAAAAGCAGGTCTCCTGCAGGACTTTCAGTGACCAGGGAGCTCACCTCGGCCTGCACGGCTCCCTCGGGCTGTAGAGGGGATAGGACCTGCTCAGATAGGACCTGCTCATCAACGTCCAAGCTCAACGAGTTTTGATTACCCGACGACTCGATCAGAGGCACCGCACCTTCATCCAACTCACAAGTCACGGGAGGAGAGGGGGATATGAGCTCAAGCTGCAATGACGGTTCCTCCCTTGGCTCTCCCCCCACTGAACCTTCCATAGGGGCCGCCTCTGGGACATCCTGGGTATGGCTGACTGCCGGGAGCCCAAGCTCTGAAGTGTTCTGGGCTGCTGTGTCATCGTCAATCAGAATGATGTCCTCTTCAGACCTGAGACTCATCTCCTGCACCACTGCCCCCCCTGCATCAGATGGAACACAGTGGACCGAGGGCTCCACCAATGGGGGAAGTCTATTGGTGAAAACAAAGTGCTCCAATATTAGGCCTGGTTTTCAGTGAGGGAATGTGATGTTAAAATGTGTATTTTAGGATAAATGTGTGCCCAGAGTGAGATTGAGATAACTGGTCTTCTACCACCCCCGCAACTTCCCTTTGTGAACTCACCGTAGGGCATCCATCCTATTGGTCTGCTGCATCTTTTGAATACGTGAAGGATATTTTCTAAACAAAAGTTTAAAAATGAAATCACGTCAAAGATGACATGTGGTGATGACAAAGATGACAGGATCAACATTTGGAAACATTACAACACCACTACAACTATCATAACAAGAAAGAGCTCATTAAAAAAAACAACTACACACTATCCAAAAAAAAGAAGCTTTTAGCATAATGTCAATGGCTATGTCATTACTCATTAAAATCTCAGGAGGATTAAAACTAAAAACACAGAAAAGAGAAAAACTGATATTTCATACTTATCAAGTTCAGATGATTACATCTGAACTTATGATCTCATGTGTATTGGCAGGAAGGTCTATTTAATTAAGCAAGATGAGAATATTCTTGTTCTGGTAATCCTACAACCTTTTTCACAGCTTCAGTGACTTCAAAATACCTTTCTTTTGGCTTGTTAATTAAACAATGTTTCCCAGTATCAATTAAGGCCACATTTGCATTTACAAGGGTCTTTAAAATGTGCTTAATATGCATCCCAATTAACCCAGTGTAAAAATATATGTTAAAATCCATCTCAAAATAAATCATACCAGAAAACAATCTATCGGTCAGGGACTTGGAATTCTCACAGGTGCTTCATCAAATTCAGATTCCCGTACATGGCTGTGAACATGAATTTAAGAGTCAAGACACTTACCCTTTCATGTGGTCTATATAAGAAAACGAGTAAGACTCATGTGCATTTTTCTCCTCAATGACTTTGCAGACATGCTGAGGTCTGTTGGCTAAATGTTTACTCATGCGGTCACTTTCAGCTGCATCCACCAGGAGGTCACAGTTCAAACAGATGAGGGTTAAACTCCTTCAACACAGAAAGAGCATTGTTAATGTTCCCAGAATCCTTTCAAATCTTTCAATCTTGACTGTTTTACAAAGTCGTCTGGTAAAAAAGCACATACTTTAAGACAGGCGGAATTTTCCGACGATCCATCCTTTTAATTTTTTCAGCAGAGACATTACTATGAAACCTAAAAAGACAAGAGCACACACAAATTAAACGCAAAACCAAATAAGTGAATGAGGATATCTGATCGCATTTTTTTTGTTACAATCTTTGATCGTCGACCATTACCGTATCATATGATTTCCAACAGAAATTTTGCAACTTGTCTGATACTTGCAGGCACCACAAGTTACAATAGAAGGATAATGCGAAAAGAAGTTGTCGATCACTGTTTCACATTCGATGCATGTGTGTTTTTCGCTTCCAATTCTAAAATTTGGAGAAAATAAATGGGACAATTGACTTTCATGTTTTTGCCAGGTGGCTTGTGGTTGAATACACAGCTTAAAAGAGTCAAAGAAGATCAGCCAACTTTACTGACAGTGTTGCACTAACCTGAGGTTCTTCAAAACTTTGTTACGCTTCTTGGGCTGGCGTTCCTGCTTTTTGGTGGACTTCTCTTTCTGTTTAACAGATTTGGTCTTTGTTGCCTGAGATTTGGCATGTTTGGTAGCTTGTATGTCTGGGACTACATTAATCATAGACTTGTTTGGAGTGCCAGGCGAAGTTGGAGTTGGCCCAGTAAGGGAGGCTCGAACAGTTACCTGAGCAAAGGGAAAATGTAAACACTTTAATAAGAACATGTGGTTTCATATAGAGGAAGGGCTTTTACTCCTAGCGATCTGAAGTAGTGAACAGGTCAAACCTTGGTTCCAGGTGGAAGACCCTCCAGGGCAGCCGGTTTCTTGAAGGTCTTATGAAAGTGCAACTTGTGATCTACCCTCTCCTTGTAGGTAAGGAAATTCAATCTGCATTTCCCACAACGGTGGATTCCTTTTCTCTGAATAATACAAAATAAAAACATAACTATTTAATATTTTGAGTGAACAGTCATATTCATTTGGAACTGTAAAAACAACTATGATGCCATAACAGTTAGATTTCTTTAACTGTGAATTCAAGCATATCCAAGACCTTATTTCATTTCAATCTTAAACGTCAAAGATTTCCAAGGCCCATGTAAACATACTGGGAGAAAAACAAATATAAAACAACCCCACACCATCCTTAAACTGTATAAGCATTGTAGCAAACCAGGGGAATCAGACCAGCCAATCCAGCACAGAAGGCAGGTCCATAGGCTTAAATTAAAGGCTAAAGACGCACTTGTTCCGGGAGTACAACGGTACTTAGGAACGGTTCGCTTGACCCGATGTTAGTTTCCTCAAGGATCACAATTACTCTTGCTTAGAGACTTGTTGCTCTTGTGGTTAGTGGTAACTGATTTAAATTTTTGTTCTCGCTGTGATATATTGTTTTATTACTGTTGCTTGCTTTTTTTTTCCACAGGTACACTTGCACTTATAGCTGTTCATGTTGTTTAATTGTAACTTGTTTAACTACATGCTCTTATGGTTCTTCTCTTTTGCACTTACTTTGGTTGTTCACAATGTGTGCTTCATGTTTTGGCTACTCGCGATGTTTTTTGGCTATCTTGTTGTTATGATCAGTGACCTATGCACTTTGTAAAGCTCTCTCTTGGAAGTCGCTTTGGATAAAAGCGTCTGCTAAATGAATAAATGTAAATGTAATGTAAATTAGGGGAGGTGATGAAGGAGTCTATCTGCCTGTTGAAATGCTGCTGCCACTTGGCACATGGCACTGGTCACACATGCAGCCCATTAGGTGATCAGGGGAGGGCATAAAGGGAGCCAGCCCAAGGCCACATGAGGAGACAAAGGACCAGAGACAACCCTGGTTGAGCGTTGTTCAGCAGAGACTGGCTGGAAAAGACTGACCTCTCGCTCTGCTTTTAACCCCCACAGGACCACACCCCATGAAGGCCAACAGACCCCGGACGGGAAGAATCCTGATTTAAAGTTTGTCCCACTACCCTTACCCTGAGATCCGTTATTAAAGGACAATTTATGTTAACCCCAAATGTCTCTGAGTCCTATTTCATTGTGAATCAGGCCTTCAAGTCCCCTGGGTTGCTACAGCATACACATTTTCTCTCACATTTGACCCTGGCTTGTGTTTATGGCTGGAGTTGATTCAGGAGAGCCCTGCTTTAAAGCAGGTGACAGGAAGCAAACATTGCTGTCAGCTTGTTAACAAGTTTACAGGCTGCATGTATTAGAGCAAGGTGTTCAGCACACAACCAGATCAATCCAGCCTGTCTAAAGCCAATGGGGCAAGTCACAGGGTTTCCAATTTAGCTGACTTAAAATCAGTCTGTTTTAAGACTCATCGTCAGAGAGAAATTTAAGCAATCATTTGTATAAGGAGGTTGAACCATCAATTAACAGACTGGCATCGAGGATGTGTCAATAACATACTTTTGTAAGTGTACACGTAATTTGACACTTCCAAATTTAAAGGTCTCTTACCTGATGTTTCATATAATGCTGCATGTACATGTGACCACTTCGTAGAACTTTAAGGCAGAAAGGGCAGAGGAGATCTTTAGTGTTTTCATGCACACTACGGAAGTGTGTCTCCACCTCACAGAAGAATGAGGACCTGTAGTTGCAGACCTGCGAGGAAAAACAACATTTAAGTGTGACTGCTAAATATAGTGCTACATCTCTCCATAATCACAGAACAAACACCACAAGCAAGCCTTGTTAATGAACTCACCTGGCACATATAGGGCATCTCCCCAGGCTTGTGGTTGTCCTTCATGTGCTCCAATAGAACTTGCTCAGACTCAAAAGCCAGTTCACATATCTTGCAATTGGCTGAAAGAGGGGGGAAAAAAACACACAGAAAGTTCAAGACCAACTTGCTCAAAACATCCATAATGTACTCACTGGGACATTTTATTATTTGGATGGCCCCCAAACTGTGTGTCTTTGCTAAACTCCTTGTTGCTATGATAGTTAGTGTTATTATAATGTTGTTCCCAGAAAGCTCACTCCCACAAAGACACACTCCCATGGATACACAGCCTTATCAAATATTTCCAATGTCCTACTTGAAGATTCAAATGGGCTGTGGGCGCTCTCAATGTGGCACTGCAGTTGGAATGGGGTAGTGTACTGCCGGTAGCAGTGCTGGCAGGTTGTGTGGCTTTCCCAGCTCTCGCTGTTCTGCTTCTCCAGCTCCAGGTGGTGCTTCATGTGGTTCATGAACCTGTGTGATGAGAGCCACAGAAACAGATGTATAGGTTAAGGTTAGGACATACATATATGCTTGATGGTTTTTACACGGAGCACTGTCAGGGTGTCAAGGAACATAATTCACGGATATATAAATATAGCAATAATTTGGAAACGGTAAAATTGCATTTGCAATTACACAAATGGAACAGGTCAACTCATTAAACCATTAAATGGTGGTGGGAAGCTTAGAAATGCCTCAAATACATGGCTAAAATATGTCCTTGATTAAATAGGCAGAAAACCTTCAACTGTAACCTCCATTATGTCTAGATTTTAAATTTTTGTGTTGAACCACAGCCCAACATAATTTAAATAACTTTCTAACTGTGCATGACCTGTGTTCTCACCAAAGCGGCACCTCGGATCCCAAAGGTTTATAAAAAAGATAAATGAAAGCCCATTCTCTGTACACCTCGCTTTCTAAGCATGCATAATGGTCATTATAATACCAGCAATTACACAAAGCCTTTTGTTTTGCTTAATGATGTAGTGCTCCATGGTTGTTGCGAGCCTTCCTACCTCTACCTGCCACTGCTGACCTGACAAGGCAGGGCCCATTTTTCAGCTGACACATTCTGCTACCTCAGCTCCCTTAATAGGGAATGTTATGCGGACGAACTGTGACCTCTGCTGCCAGACTCTGGTTGCAGCACAAACGCGTCTCTCATTAAAAGGAGCTTACAGAGGCTTTTCTTGCAACAGTCTGAAGAGAAGTTATTTAATCAAAGGAGTGATTCTTACACTGTCCAAACTACCAACCATTTGTCATCTCCTGCCTCTAGTGGGAATATGGGCTGATACAGTCATCAATCTGAGGGAAATATCTGGATGAGGCCTGAAGTGCTTCAGATCTCTCTTGCTGTATTATTTAATCACTACTAATCTCAGTGAATACACAGATAGGAATTTCTGTCAATGTAAATATTGTGAACATGAGTTCCCAATTACATATGAGAATATGTAAGTGGGAACCAAATCCTTGTTAAGTCTAAACTACAATCAGCTACTACCAATGACAACCATATTACACATACAAAAGTGTAAGGTATATTAAAACCAATACAGGACTGACTAAAATGAATAGTTTGCATCAACAGTAACACAGTTGGACATTTTCAACAATCTGTTGTACCTGACGTTGTTCTTAAGTACTTTTAAACAGCTCTGGCATTTGAAGGTAGTGTTAGTCTTTATCCCCTGTTGTTTGTTCTTGTCTCCCTCATGTATGCCATAGTAAAAGTCTTTAACAAGCATGATGCGCTTGCTTGAAACTTGGCATGGAAATTGAAAGAGATGCACCAGGTGAGGACAGCAGCTCTGAAATGAGACATTTCAAATGTTTCAAAAGCATACAAAGCATGATCTGAATCTTACATGATCCAAAACGTTTAGCTGGACATAGAGCAGAATGATAGATATAGGTTTTATGACAACTAAAAGAATCATCACCTTCATATGAGAATTCAAGATATCTTGGCTGAAGAACACATGTCTGCATTTTGGACACGGTTTCCTGAAGACCACATTTGGCTCAACAGCATTGGTAGACCCTGCAAAATGCGAACATCAATAAATACAACACAAAGTATGAGGTAGCAGTACTTCAGACTAATATTTGGTGATATCTAACAATTCTGCATGTGATGATATCTACATTGAAATATTGCAATGGATGACGACATTGGGGCGAAGGGGGTTATCAGTCATCTTTTGTACTTAAAAAAAAAAAATTACTATTCATAAATTACAATTTTTTTCTTTTTGCACATTTTAGCCCATCCACAGCCCATCCTACCCTATTCACCAGTCTTTTCTTTCATACAGTTTGCTTACTAATCATAGTGAAGTAGCCTAAAAATGGCTTTGGCAAATTTGGGTGTTCTATTGTTCAATCTATCAAAAAAATCAATCTGGCAGTACTTTGGGGTTTGGCCGAATAAAAGAGGACACCCAAGACACACTTCTGAAGTGGCAAGCAGGCCTTATTGTTATGTAATCCGTGCAATATGATGAATACTAGGGGTGGGGGAAAAAAATCGATTCACATTTGAATTGCGATTCAGTCTGTCAACGATTCAGATTGATTCACAAATTTATGTGAATCGGTTTTATTTTTTACGTAATTTATTTTGTTTGTTTGTAAAAATCTAAAATCGTGAATCGATTTTTAATCGAAATTGTGACCCCAAGAATCGAATCGTGAGGTACCAAAAGATTCCCACCCCTAATGAATACATTGCCAATCGATGGAGGGCCGATTGCATTGCAGTGTATTTTTTCCTGAAGGTATTTTACAATTTTAAAGTTCTTGTTTTGGTTTAAAAAAGCGTTAAGAATGATTAAAAAAGTGTTTAAGAATGATCAACCAACTATGTTCCGTTATACCAAAACCAGCAACCTGCTGAATACATCGTCAATCGCCAATTGAAGCAGTGATGGTAGACGACAGGACCCTAGTACAGTGCACTGTACTAGGGTCCTGTCTAGTTCCCTTTTGTAGCATCTGTGATCTACATCTCTTTGTCTCAGTTACTATGATGTTGCTAAGCAGTAATGTATTACGGTAGTGTTATGTTACGACATTTAACAGAAAACTCTCAAGTGGGACTCATGGGCGGTCAGTAAGGTTTTGACGAAACGACACAAAATAGTTCCCATCTCCTGCCTGGTTATTTATCCACTACACAAATATGACACCTTTAAGTCAGGCGCAAGGAACTAATAGTACATTTTTGCGCCTCTTTGACATGTGTATAGTGTGTGTGTGTGTGTCAGGGTGATGTCTGTGTGTGTGTGAGAGAGAAGGGGGGAGGGTTGAATCACGATGACTGTTCAACATTGTGATGTCTGTCAGCCATCGGGCCAACCCTACTTCAGATTCCTGTGCAAGGACAAACATCCACTCCCCAAGGAAAGTGAGTCGAAACATATACATTTGGTGAAGTTGGTGACAAGACTATCAAAACAGCAACTTACCAGTGATGTCAATCTTGGGTCTTTTAACTGTGCTCTCAGTTTGATCTGGAGTTGAGATTCTTTTGAATAAATTGTCTATTTAAAGAGAGGGAGAAACAAGTCAGTGTGCTGTAAGTTAGCAAAAGATCTGATTTTCAGCGCAGTATCATAGCAATATACCACACAAGATCATATAAGGCTTTACCCTTGTTGCTGCTTTGAGCTTTGATAAGTCCCGACACTATCTGGACAGGTTGGGACAGCTGTCTGGACGATTGAGCTGTCTGTGAGAACGCAACAGGACTCTGTACATTGGACAGGGTCACTACATTATTGCTGATCTGCTGCACTTGAGGCCTGTGGATTACCCCAGGTGTAGGATTGCTTGGAGTCAGCTGATGCATAAAGTGCTGTTGATTTGCTGCAATCAGAAAAATCAAAAATCAACATCTGTACTCAACACTGAATACTACAGGAGACAAATAGCATACTTATGATCAATGACAGAGTTTCCCACACAGACTAATTCAGGGCGGTGTACCAAAGAATCAACACTGGCCGCCACATATGCTTTTCGTAAAAAATTTTTTAACGCTATTTAAAACACGCCACCCCCCCCCCACACGGTCAGACCCACCCACACACAAATTGCTCTCTGGTCTGTGGGAAACACTGATAATGATCTTCATTCACACCCTTCCATTTGTGACTGGTGTTTCAGTCTGAATCTTGTCATGGCTGTGTTGACATTATACAGGTTCTTAGTTTTACCTGAAACTATTGTGAAGGATGTTCCAGGGGGATACTGTTTCCCAAGCGACGTGATAAAAGTTGAGTTGTTCTGTGGGGAGCTCACAATGTAACCCTATAAAAACAATTATGTTTTATTATCCAACAACGCAAAGTTACTGTCATTATATAAAATAAACTTTCATACATTTTGACACGGAAGACACAAAGGCCTACAGATAAGTGGCAATAGAGCATAGCGACCTGGTTGTTGATGAAAATAGGCTGTGCAACTGATGACACAGTCCCATTTCCAGGAAGTATGATGGACTGTGGAGTAGACTGTCCTGGCCCCAGTTGGTATTGAGGAGTTAGAGATTGGACATTTGAAGTCTGTGTCAAAGTTATTGTATTTGCTTCAAGACGTCCAACTGTGCCAGTTTGCACTGGTATTGTCTTGATATTCTTTTGGTGGTTTGCTTTAAAAAGAAGGCACAGATAAACAAGGGGTCTAACACACCTTAAATTAGCATGTGTACATAAGGGATAATGCCCGACGAGGTGTACATTATTATATTAGGACTCTGCGGAAGTCCATTATCAGGTGATAATGTACACCTCGAAGGGCATTATCCCACTTACACCATGGTCATTTTTACAAACATTAATTTATGTTTTCATGCATTTTGCAATAGAAATCGTTTTTCAACATTGGCCAACTGATATTTTTTGTCTGCTCGGCTCATTGAACCAACACTGGCTTTCCTTTGCTTTGGCTGAGCTATTAGCCCGAAAGCTAAAGTTATGCTAGCAAGATTCAAAGGCAATAACATTGTGTACGGTTAACAAACAGTAAATACAAATTTACAGTATGTTTGACAAGAAGATTATCTAGCTGGCCAGCTATGTCATTGTCCCCAAATCAATGTCAAGATTTTCACGAACAAATTATCGGCCATATATTACTAGGCTATATGGCCGATACTGTGTTCGTTACAGCCGCAGCCTGTGTACAGTACAGTAGCGAGTTGAATAGCAAATGGATGCGAGATGATCGCATCAAAGTTGACATTCTCCAAACAGTAATTATAATTTGACAATATGTTTAACACCTAGACTAGCCAGCTAAACAGCTATATTATTTGTGTGTAGCTAATAATTATGTGTACTGCAGCCTACAGTAGCGGCTACAGTGTTGTACGTGTTGGCCGCAGCGGAATAATATAGAACGGTGAAAAGACAGTTTTGCTGCAATTACGTAATAGGTGTCCGTTATCACCCGATAATGGACACCCCTGCAGCCAATCAGAATCGAGTATTCACCCAGACCATGGTATAAATAACAATAAACAATTGTTCAGTACATACTTTGTCTTAAGTTGCTGGTGGATTTTGATGAACTTAACTCCCCAATAAAAATTGGTTCGTCATCGTCATCATTGTTGTCATCCACCAAGTTAATTTTTGGAACCTGTATTTGCCATGGCTCCAACTCCTCCTCTTCACATTCCATAAACAGTTCAGACATTGTCAATCTAAAATGTCAGGAATGAAAAGATGTTAAAGCAAGCAAGAAATCTTTGACAATACGGAATATTTGCTTCACTCAATCTGCATTTTAGCAGTTCAGCAATAGCTTTCCTTAAAGAGGTAGGCTACTATAGTAGCAGTCTCGCTAGACTAGAACTATAGCTACATAGGCTATCATGTTACTATAAATTGTTAGGTAATCGAACTTGATACGCTGGCCATGAATACATTTTTATAGCATAGCTAGCACTAGGTACATTTTTATGTAACGTTTTAAATCAGTTAGCAGCAACAGTAACTGCTGCAGCAACACCAAGCTAACTATACAGTACAGCGAGTCGGCTATGCTAATGTGTATAACAGTATGTTGCAACCTGGATAATACATTTTATGGCATAAAGTTTAATTAGCTACGCTAGGCTAATGAAAACGCCGATGCATGCAGCTAGCTCTGTACTTATGCCTACAGTTTTATGAGTCTAGATTATATATTTAGATAATGTTACACCATTGTTTGGGTAGGCTACAAGCCTCACTGCTATGCAGTCAATACATTACCTGCATCGTTGATTGGCCAGTCCAGGTACTAGTCTCACTGCTCACTAACTAGCAAGCTACATTAGCCATTTATGTGCACATACATGGCTGCACATTCAAAAACATATTCCAAGACAACCAAATATATGGATACTTTCCCGATGAACGTATGACATATAAGTTGTCGATGTTTGGGTCTGGCACCACCCAGTACTGTAGTGGTAGCTAGCTAGCGAACATAAACTGGTGAAAAAGCTGACCAGCTAGCTGGTCTAGCCTAGCGGTATAAGATAGCCAACAACGACGCTAGTAAAGCGAGAACTTGGGAGACCATGCAGGCACAATATACTGTATATTCAGCTCTACTATCATATGACCAACCAATTACGCACTATAAAAAAAGCTGAATAATACCATCAATAGCAGTCACCAATGCTGTTTCAACCAGATACTGTAGCTGCATCCCAATATTAACACAATGTTGCTAGCAAGCTAGGCTAGCTGCCCCTTCTCCTCGTTGGATTGGTTATGGCGTCGGAAGCTAGTAGGCACATAGCATCCAGAACCGGTGTTTTTACTTAATTTTTCTCTATTAATGTGGTTTCATAATTGGCCTGAGGCGCCAATCAATGGAAAGTAGACTCAACACATGTGGGCGATTGCGTAAAGAGCTTACCTTTGAATTGATATATGTTACTCGACAACACATGCTACTGCCTACAACACAACAGCGGAGAAAGACCATCTATTGAAATCGTAAGGGTTGCTGGGAAATGGGGTTTACCCCTCCCCCTAAATTATGTCCATATTCCTCAGCATTGCTGGTGTAGGCCAGGGTACAGCATCATAAAGTTTGTAAAGTTATCAAGGTAAACTGTCTGCAGCCCTAATGTGAGTCTAGCTTGTATGTTTTGTGCGTGAGCTTAACCCTAACTAATAATAGCCTACAGAAACAAACATTTACATGTAGTCATTTAGCAGCAGACGCTCTTGGGAACATGTTGTTTCCCATGACCAAATTATCAATCCATCGGCCTACTTGCTACGTAGGGCTACATGCACCTACCATTTCTTTTCAACACTAAACCTAAACGATTTCTGCTAATCATCTTTGGAGAACTCGTTTTGTTATCTCTCTGATAATGATAGGAATCTCTGTGAATGGGATTTTAGGGCAGAGTTTCACACGATTATCTCGAGAACCGGGCACTTTGCAAAATTCTTATTTTGCAGGTGTCTTTTTGATAATCTTTTTATAATCCATCTGACAGCAATGCTGCAATTGACGTTGTTTGGATAAGCATTTTCGACATTTCCGCCCAAAAACGCTGCCAGTTTGGCTTGCTCTCTTTGCTTTTGACTCAGCCATCTTGAATTGACGGAGCTAGTGATGGGTTGTGCCGTAACCAGCACAGGCCTTGGCCAATGCCGTCGCTGGAAAAAAACTCCCCTGGAGAGCGCTGAAGCGAGACTATCTTGCTTTTTCTCTCCTCCTCTCTCCTCATGTTATGCTGTAACTTGTCCTGTCTACCCCCTTGTCATGTTTGTGTATTAGAAACTGCAAGTGGCAGCTCGGATCTAACATGGATTCGAGAGACCGCAGATAGAGTGCGGCTCGTTTGGTTTGTTAAACGTTTTAGATCAACACTTGTATTATTGTTTTTGTTGATTTTATGTTTTTGTGTTGGCGTGTGCACTAGGTTAAACTGAGTTTTAGGTTCTCAAACTTCATAGTATGGGACTAAAAATGCATCGTCATGTGAGCGTCCTGTTTGTAGTAATGTAATGGCAGACATTCTCTGGTAATGGGGTCATTTATTTGTGAATCGCCTTACATTTGTGAATCACGAAATACATTTGTGCAAAGCGTTACATTTATTTGTGAATCATCCAAACAAATGAACCTCGCGCCATAATTACTATTGAAAGGAAAAGGAAGTCGATCGAGTTATTCGTAGTTGTTGTTTATTTTGAGAATTCTGATTGGTTTGCATGGCTTTATCCTTCTCCTTACACTGCCACCTACAGGTTTGGCATAGTTATGATAGCGCTCGGGGCGTATTAATGTGGGTTAATGTAAACAAACATTTTTGAAAACGATCTTGTGTGTACGACGTTATTTTTGAAAACGGAGGGGCAGTTTCTGTAAATACCCGGCTATGTGTAAACGTGGCCTTATATACAAGAAGACACCATAGACTTATAACAGAGCCTGTTTAAGGAGTCTGGCCACTCCCCATTTAGCCCCATTGTACCGAATTTTGTTGCAGTTCCACGAGTTTCACTGGGAGTGATCGCGGTAGAGTGCAGAATGAATGGGAGTCTATGGAGCTAAACGGCTAAATTTGTCTCTTTCACCTGATTGTCGTTGAGAAATCTCTGATTTTATTGTAGTTTTGTATGTTCAACATGGATTATAGGTCGAAAATTGAATGAACGAGCACTTATGTCCTTTCTATTTCTTACAGGGTGAGTCGTTGTTGCTCATAACACGCTAGCATTCTGCTAATGAATGCTGATTGGTTTGTGAAGGACTGACTACGACCAGAGATCCCGCTTGATGGCATCCGAAGCAGAATCAGAATGTCAGAGCATTAGCAACAACATTAGCAATGCAAAACTCTTTCTAGCATGTGTATTGACAAGGAGAGCCTAACCTGTCAGCTGTGTTGTCAATAGCTCGAGAGAAAAAAGGAAGTGACCAGAGCTTGCCGTAAAACAATATCTCTGGTCGTACGATGTGTATGACGTCAATGACATTTTAAGAGGCTTTTTAGAACAGAAAGGCGACTTTTAAAAAATCGAACACCCAGCAGTGTGTATTTGTTTTGCCTCCACTTTCGAATTCAAAATTCAAATTACTAGAAAAAAAATTGTATCCTGAAAAGTGGATTTTGAGGGGTATAGCTCCAGACCTCCATTTATTCTGCACTCGACCGTTAGCGCCCTCATATGGAACTAGAGTGGAACTGAAACCAGTTCAGAACCCGGAAGTTTCCCGAGAGTGGCAGTTCTCTCAAGCCCTCGCCCCTCGGCTTGAAGCAACGGCCCCGGTGGGTGTAGGTGGTATTGCATTTCTTGTTAGACTTCCGGCTCTTCCGGTCGTTTTTATTCTATTAACTCCAATCAACATTGACAAAACTATATCCCCCAATAATTTTTGTTCGATTCTCGAACCTGGCTCATACTACTAGCTTTTTCATAGAATAATTTTTCCTGATTTTTGCTAAGTTTGAAACCATTCTGAAATGGGTAAACTAGCACCCCATTTATTTGCTTACGTCAATAAAAGTTGCCTGCAAATGTGCTCGCGGATACTAACAGGGCACGAGCACAAAAGTTCACATTGGCCGATAGCCGATTTACCTGGAGCTGAATGAGCCTTATTGAATGAGCACAGGGAGAAATGGCTTGAGTTGCCTGCCCTGTTGTAGCAAGTTTAGCAAATGGTTGTTACACATACATGAAATGTTGTTAATATAGTTTATTCCCGTTATTTTAAAACAGATTGGATTTTTCTGTCAAGAACGTTTTTACGTTCATGACATGATGGCAAATATTATATTATGTTAAGCGTGAGCATAGATTGTTGACATGTCTATCTGGAGCAAAGACGAAGATTAATACTTTAACTGATAACCACAATAAGAAATGATATAAATATGATTAGTCTTGCCTTCAGAAGCTTTTGTTAAACACACCCATTATTCTTTTTTTAATCGTGTCATCAAGCCAGACTGCTTTTGTGGGACAATGAAGGTCCTCAGTCACCCCCACTTATATCTGATGGAAACGTCTTGTATATAGGCCTAGTTCTGTTAATATGCCCCTTTCAAAGGCAAATGTTAAATAAAGTATATTTAAGACACACTTCTCAAGCTTTTATTTATGACATTATTTCCAAGTCTTATTAGATCACGTTATATCCATTAATACTTTGGCCTATGTCTCCTTCGTCTTGCTCGGGTTACGGTTGCCATTTCAACACGAGGCATATGCGCATCCTGGTTTACGCCTGCTTTTATCAGGCGCAGAATTTTCACCGCAAAATAGAGGTGCGTTTTCACAGGCGGTTTTTGTACATGCCGCGGAATACATAATTAGGCGCACTTTACGCATCCCCTCCCCTCTCTTTATGGGAAACTCCCACTTTCCCCTTGACCCTCCCGTGAATGCAAATTCATGACACGGAAAAGCGCAATTTGCCAATTTCAGTTCCCGCGACAGGCAGTCTGCGCTTTTACCTCAGTGCGGCATGTTTGTACATACCTCGCCATGCTTTTACGCGCAAATTGCGAAACAAATACGCCTGAAGTGGGCGCAAAAGCGTTAGTACCATGAGGCCCCCTGTTTTCCCAACAGGCCTGTGAGAGGAGCAGCAATGGTGGAAACCACTCTCACAAACCTGCGGTAGTAGGACGCCAGCCCCAGAAAGCTCTTTACCTGCTGTTTTGACGTTGGAGTAGGCCAGCTATTTACAGCCTCCACCTTATCGGCATCGGTGCTGATGCCCCTCCCCCCTACACGATGGCCGAGGAACGTCACCTCCCGTCGCATAAAGAGACACTTCTCAGGGTGCACCTTCAGGCCTTCAGAGTCTCGGCGAAGGATGTGCCGTGAGCCAAGATGTCGTCCAAATAGACCAGGCACTGCTGGTTGGGGACATACGACAACACCCGGTCCATCAGACGCTCGAACGTGGCGGGAGCGTTGCACAGCCCAAAACACAAAACTGCTAGTGGGTGGAGAACGCTGTCTTAGCCCGGGCCTCCAGGCCGAGGGGCACCTGCCGATATCCGCTACGTAGATCCAGGGAAGAGAACCAGAAGGATCCACTCACCGAGTCAAGGCTCTCGTCAACACGGGGATAAGAGTCCTTCTCAGTGTCAGCATTCATCCCTCTATAGTCCACACAGAAACGCAGCTTGCCTCCCTTTATAGGAACCATGACTACAGGAGCCGACCACGGGCTATTAGACGGCTCAATGAAACCTGCCGTCACCATCTCCTCCACAGCCTTGTCAGCAGCCTCTTGCCTTGCAAGTGGAATGCGTCGAGGTCTGATCTTGACTGGTCGAGCACTGCCCGTCTCGATGTCATGCTGCACCAGGTGAGTTAGGCCGACGTCATGCTCCCCCCACACGAAACAGTCTTTAAACTCTGTCAGGAGATGTCTCAGCTGTTCTCGTTGCTCCACGTCGAGTCCCTCACTGTTTCTCCTGACAACCTCCTCCGCTGCTGCCAGTGCGGAGTCAGGACCCCCCCGTAGCCTGTGAAGGCAGGGCAAGTGACGTGGGTGGCAGCGTGTCAGCGTTCTCACTCGACATGAAGGTGGGGGCCACTGGAGACAGCTGGTGGACAGGAGCAGTGGCCAAATCACTTCCCACTCTTCCCCCCACCCTCACAGGAGGTGCAGAATGACAGCCCCCCTCGCTAAACAGCCCACCCGGTGTAGACATCCTAACCACCAGCCCGCCCCTAAAAGCTAAGGTGCCCGTGCTTAAGTCCAAATGGCAGCCGGTGGCCCTAAGAAAATCTAACCCCAATATACAGGGATCCTGAACACCAGCCACCCACACTAAATGCTGGACCGTTTGCTCCCCCACCGTCAGTGACATAATCTTCTTTCCTAACATAGGCCCCATCTGCACGGACCCTCTCCCGTTTCCCTGTGGCTTGCCAGTTGCATGGCAGTCATGCATTAAGTCAAAATCAAATCAAAAGTATTTGTATAGCCCTTTTTACACGCAAGCATGTCACAGAGGGTTTCACATACGCCCATAGAACTGCCCCTCAACCAAGCTTGAAAGAAGACAAGGAAAAACTCCCAGAAAAACTCACTGCAGGAGAAAAAATTGAAGAAACCTTGGGAGGAGCAATTCAGTGAGGGATCCCCTCCTCCAATGAGACAGTTGGTGAAAGAGAGGAGCAGAACACAGGCTTAACATAGTCATAGAGCAGGGAAGTTTCAATGGGTTTTGAAACATCAAAATCCATTGTTCAACTTGGTAGATGTAGGAAGGGACCGGGAAACTCGCGGTTGCCCGTCATGGAGACTGTTTTCCGGTTGCCGACCAGGTCCAGCGTTGGCAAACCCACGACCAGGCAAGTGCTGACAGCTCAAACCCCCCACACCACAGGGGAAGTGTGGAGGGGGGACAGAGAAAAGAGAGCAGGGATTAGAGAATGACAGTAGCAGCTAACAGTTACAGTCATATTAGAATGAAATCCCCACCGGTCAAGTGTGGACTAGTGCAGCAATTTAGCAGAGCAAAAAAAGGGTATTTGATGCAGCTCTAGACAATAAGACAGCGCCAGCCCCCCTCGGTTGGAACATTTACATTTATTCATTTAGCAGACGCTTTTATCCAAAGCGACTTCCAAGAGAGTGCTTTACAAAGTGCATAGGTCACTGATCATAACAACAAGATAGCCAAAAAACATCGCAAGTAGCCAAAACATGAAGCACACATTGTGAACAACCAAAGTAAGTGCCAAAGGGAAGAACCATAAGAGCATGTAGTTAAACAAGTTACAATTTACATTTACATTTATTCATTTAGCAGACGCTTTTATCCAAAGCGACTTCCAAGAGAGAGCTTTACAAAGTGCATAGGTCACTGATCATAACAACAAGATAGCCAAAAAACATCGCGAGTAGCCAAAACATGAAGCACACATTGTGAACAACCAAAGTAAGTGCCAAAGGGAAGAACCATAAGAGCATGTAGTTAAACAAGTTACAATTAAACAACATGAACAGCTATAAGTGCAAGTGTACCTGTGGAAAAAAGCAAGCAACAGTAATAAAACAATATATCACAGCGAGAACAAAAATTTAAATCAGTTACCACTAACCACAAGAGCAACAAGTCTCTAAGCAAGAGTCATTGTGATCCTTGAGGAAACTAACATCGGGTCAAGCGAACCGTTCCTAAGTACCGTTGTACTCCCGGAACAAGTGCGCCTTGAGCCTTTTCTTGAAGGTGGAGAGACAGTCAGTGTCTCTGATGGAGGTGGGGAGTTGATTCCACCACTGGGGGGCCAGACAGGAGAAGAGCTTGTGTTGGGACCGGGCGGTCTTGAGCGGTGGGACCACCAGGCGGTTGTCTGAAGAAGACCGTAGGTGACGGGTGGGGGTGTAAGGCTGCAGGAGAGACTTGATGTAGACGGGTGCAGTCCCGTTCACTGCTCGGAAGGTCAATACCAGGGTCTTGAATCTGATACGGGCCATGATAGGTAGCCAGTGGAGAGAGATGAGGAGCGGGGTAACATGGGAGCGTCTGGGTAGATTGTAGACCAGGCGGGCCGCTGCGTTCTGAATTCTCTGAAGAGGGCGGGTTGCACATGCTGGGAGACCAGCGAGCAGCGAGTTGCAATAGTCCAACTTGGAGAGGACAAGTGCTTGGACTAGCAGCTGGGTGGAGTGCTCAGACAAGTATCTCCTGATCTTCCGGATGTTGTAGAGGGTGAATCTACACGACCGGGAGACCGCAGCAATGTGGGCCGTGAGGGAGAGCTCGTCGTCCATGGTAACCCCAAGGTTCCTGGCAGAAGATGAAGGGGTCACTGTCGCAGATCCCAGGGTGATTGAGAGATCGTGGGAGATGGAGGGTTTAGCCGGTATGATGAGAAGTTCTGTTTTGGCGAGGTTCAGCTGGAGGTGGTGCTCGGTCATCCAGGCGGAGATGTCTGTGAGGCAGGCCTCAATCCTAGCTGAGATCCCCGGATCTGTCGGGGGGAACGACAGGTACAGCTGCGTGTCGTCAGCGTAGCAGTGGTAGGAGAAGCCATGGGAGGTGATGATTGGTCCAAGTGAGGTGGTGTACAGAGAGAAGAGGAGGGGTCCAAGGACGGAGCCCTGTGGGACACCAGTGGAGAGCTGGCGAGGTCCTGACAGTTTGCCTCCCCAGGAAACCTGGTAGGATCTTCCCGACAGGTAGGATGAGATCCACTGGAGTGCAGTGCCAGTGATGCCCATCTCAGAAAGTCTGGCGAGCAGGATCTGGTGGTTAACCGTATCAAACGCTGCAGAAAGGTCCAGCAGAATGATGACGGATGACCTGGAAGCCGCTCTGGCAGACTGGAGGGCAGTGGTGACTGAAAGGAGGGCAGTGGAGTGGCCAGTCTTGAAGCTCGATTGGTTGGGGTCAAGCAGGTTGTTCTGAGAGAGAAAGTTAGACAGTTGGTTAGATACAGCACGTTCAATTGTTTTTGAAAGGAAGGGTAACAGTGATACCGGTCTGTAGTTCTGGAGGACGGCAGGGTTAAGGGAGGGTTTTTTGAGTAGAGGGGTAACTCTAGCTTGTTTGAAGGCAGAGGGGAAGGTGCCAGAGGTAAGAGAGGAGTTTAGGACATGGAGAAGAAAAGTTATGATGGAGGGGGAGATGGTTTGAAAGAGAGGGGAGGGGATAGGATCAAGGGGACAGGAGGTGGGGCGATGAGAGAGAATGAGGTCAGAGATCTCTGCCTCAGACAGGGGAGAAAAAGAGTTTAGACATTTAGTTGGGTCAGTCATGGAGGGTGAGAGGGTAGGAAAGGTGGGTTTAGGGAACCGACTGCTAATGTCGGCGACTTTTTTCTCAAAGAAGGAGGAGAAGTCGTCTGCTGTCAGGGTGGAGGGAGGGGGTGGGGGAGGTGGGTTAAGAAGGGTGGAGAAGGTAGAAAAAAGTTTGCGGGGGTTTGAAGCGGAGTTAATTTTGTTCAGAAAGTAGAGGGTTTTAGCACCAGTTATCTGAGAAGAGAAGGATTTGAGGAGGGAGTGATATTTATCAAGGTCCAGACCGCCTTTGGACTTGCGCCATCTCCTCTCAGCTGCCCGAAGGGTGGACCGTTCTTCACGAATAACATCCATAAGCCACGGGCAGGAGGGAGAAGATCGTGCAGGCCTGGTTGACAGGGGACAGAGAGAGTCAAGTGATGCAGTTAAAGTGGTTAACAAGGTGTCTGTGGCAGTGTTAGTGGGGTGGGACGAGAACTTGTCAATGGGGGGGAGGGAGGATGTTACAATAGAGGAGAAATGGGAGGGGGATAAGGAGCGGAGGTTGCGCCGGAAAGTTACAAGGGGAGGGGAGGTAGAAGGAGTTGGAGGGAGAGAGATAGAGAATTGGATAAAGTAGTGATCAGAAATATGCAGTGGGGTTACAGATGTTACACATGAAATCTGTTCCAGGGGAAAGAACTCTAAAATAAGTTATATTTATAAATAAGGGTGAGAATGCCCCGTCCCCCGTTGTCACCAACTAGTAACGGAAACTATAACAAATATAACTGCAAGCAGCAATGGCGGATTCCTCCAAACATTGCAAACCACTGAAAAATGTATATTCTTTACAAATTGTCACTGTAAAATTCCATGCTGCAGACTTACCAATGGGATACCAAATCTGAAATGCAATACCATCAAGATCCACAAGGGCTTTTATTTCAAGCCAAGGAGTGAAGGGAGGGGGCTTGGTGAGCCTACCCATTCCAGAAAGCCTTGTATCTTTGTGTATCAGGGCATGGCCTGTAGCGTCACTTATGGGTGATATTGGGCCATTTGTGGTGTGGTAGTTACTCTTGGCCTATACTATCAATGTTTCAGGATTTTGAGAACTTTTTACCATTGCATACAAAATCGGAAATGCAATACCACCAAGATCCACATGGGCCTTTGCTAAAGACCAAGCAATGAGTGGGGGCTTGGTCAGCCCACAATTGCCTGAAATGTTGTGTATGCGTCTCGCCAAGCTTGCGCGTGTGTCAAGGGAAAGGCTGAGTGTGTGAGAATGTGGAGCGCGCGCGCTGAGGGTCAGGGGAGACATTTAGTTGGAAATTTCCTTAATAATTAGCCAAGCATGCATTTTTCAAATATTCACCAAAAATCAGCTTTTCATCTTAGAGTCAACTTTTTCTGAGATTTGTGTACTAAACATTCGCAAGAGTCTTCATGAACTTGTGATTGAATTAGAGTTTTTTGACTGGCGGAAGTGTAAAGCATTATTTTAGCGTTAGATAGAAATAAATTAGATTTCCTTTATTTCAATCATTTTTTAAGATATTAATTTGCCTTCTCACATGGGAACATGATGTAGTGTCTTTCACGTGACACACCAAGTTTGGTGGTGATATTTCAAAGATTTGCTGAGATTTGATCCAACTGCCTGTTTGGTTGCTTTGTTGACGATTTTGATTGGCTGTACCGGACAAACGGTTATGAAATTCAAAAATCTGTTGAAGATTTCAGTGAGGGTTGCTCTGACGATGATACCTGCCAATTCTGGGGAAGATTGGACAAAAATTGTAGGAGAAGTAGCAAAAAAACGTGTTTCCTAAATCTTTATTGTACAAAAAAATCCAATATGGCGGCCGTTATAGGTTATTGAGGCTTTTTTGTTCCTCATGAGAAATAAGGCATATATAATTAATTTCAGAATTTTGGGACAAATGGGATGCGAATGGCATCACTTTGTAAATGGAAAATTGGGGCTTGGCCGTAGCGCCACCTATGGATAATGGTGCGTCATTTGTGGTGTGGTAGTTACTCCTGGCCTATACTATCGGAAACACACTAGATCTAGTGATAACAACTGGACTAAATATCAATAATATTTCAATAACTGATCTACCCCTCTCAGACCATCATTATATACTTTTTAATGTGGAAATTATCCTAACAAAACCCAAAAAAGAATTCTTAGTCCATAGAAGATATTTAGACGATACAGCTATGATGACATTTTCTGAACAATTTGCTCTACATGAGCCGACTTACCATGATTGCTCTCTGAATGAAATGGTAGAGAACCTCAATTATGCACTATTATCTGTGTTAGACTCTGTTGCACCACTGAAAACCAAAAAGAAGTGCACAAGCAGAACCTCCCCATGGCTGAGAAATAAAAATGTTAGTGAAACGAAAAGAAAATGCCGTGCAGCAGAGAGAAAATGGAGGAAAACAAAGATCACTATCCACTACAATATCTACAAAGATACACTAACCACCTTTAACAAAACCATCCGTCTAGCAAGGAGAGAATATTTCTCCAACATTATTACAGAAAATGCCAGAAATTCCAGAGTTCTTTTCTCCACCATTGACCAGCTGCTAAACACTGTCCCTGCCCCACCTCCATCCTCAGCAGTTAAATGTGAAGAGCTTGCTTTGTTCTTCAAGAACAAAATAACTTTGATTAGAGCGAGTATTATTAATAGTGGGGTCGAAACTGACATCAGTAGATTCTGCAACATAACCATGAGCACATTTACCTGTATCACACTTAGTGAACTTTCCAAAATTGTCAGCGAATCTAACTCCACAACCTCAGATATTGATCCTATACCCACAACATTCTTTAAGCGAGTGTTTGATAGTGTCTCAGGTCCGGTGCTAGAGATTATAAACACATCCCTTAGAACTGGCGTCTTCCCAGATGCCTTCAAAACAGCTGTTGTAAAGCCCCTATTAAAGAAACCCAAATTGGATAACAGTCTACTTGCAAATTACAGACCAATATCAAACCTCCCATTTATTAGTAAAGTACTGGAAAAGATAGTTTTAGTCCAATTAAATTATTTTCTTGAAGAAAATAACATCCTGGAAGTCTCGCAGTCAGGTTTCAGGAAATATCACAGTACTGAAACTGCTCTCACCAAAATAATTAGCGACCTCAGACTAAACTCTGATGCAAATAAAGTCTCTATCCTTATCCTGTTAGATCTCAGTGCAGCATTTGATACAATTGATCACGACATCCTAATCAATAGACTGGAAAAGCTTATTGGGTTCACGGATAGTGTATTGAACTGGCTGAAATCATATATCACAGGAAGGAAGTTTTACGTTAGTTTAGGTGACCATAGGTCCAATAAACATCAGAACTGCTACGGGGTTGCTCAAGGAAGCTGCTTAGGTCCATTACTTTTTTCTCTTTATATGTTACCACTCGGCGACATAATCAGAAAACATAACATAGATTTCCATAGCTATGCGGATGACACACAACTATATATATCCACTGAACCCAACGATGCAACGGCCATCAATTCCATTACAAACTGCCTGTTGGCAATAAACAAATGGATGAATGATAACTTTCTTAAATTAAATGAAGACAAAACCGAAGTCCTACTATGTGGCCCCAAATCCAAAAGAGAGATGCTTATTAAGAATCTTGGAGGCTTAACCCCCTGTCTTAAACCAGAGGTGACGAGTCTCTGCGTAATCCTGGACTCAGATTTGAATTTCAACTCTCACATTAATAAAGTGACCAAAACAGCTTTCTTTCACCTGAGGAATATAGCAAAGGTACGACCATTCATAAACCAAAATGATGCAGAGAAGTTAATTCATGCTTTTATATCCAGCCGGCTGGACTACTGTAACGCACTTTTCACTGGTCTTCCCAAGAAAACCACTGAAAGACTACAGCTCATTCAAAATTCTGCAGCTAGATTATTAACCAAAACTAAAAGGAGAAAACACATTAGTCCTGTCCTAGCTACTTTACACTGGCTCCCTGTTACCTTCAGAATTGACTTTAAGGTCCTTTTTCTCACATACAAAGCTCTACACGGACAAGGACCTAGCTACATTGCTAACTCCTTTATAAACTACACACCAGCTAGAACACTGCGATCATCAAATGCAGGCCTATTAGAGGTCACCAGAAGCAGTCATAAGAAGATTGGTGATTCGGCCTTTGTCAATTACGCCCCAAAACTATGGAACAAATTACCCATAAATATTAGGGAAGCTAACACTCTAGACATTTTTAAAAGACAGCTTAAAACCTACCTTTTTACCGAAGCATTTAAGTAATTTTATCTCAAAAGGGTTTTCCTACTTTTTAAAGTTGTTTTCTCTCTTGAACAGAGATCTTATTGGGATTTTTATTATTGTTTGAATTATTTATCACTTGTATTATTGTTTTTATTGATTTTATGTAAAGCACCTTGAGCTACAATTCTTGTATGAAATGTGCTATATAAATAAAGTCTTACTTACTTACTTACTTACTCCACAAGGGCCTTCACTTCAAGCCAAGGAATGAGTGGGGGCTTGGTCAGCCCACAATTGCCTGAAATGTTGTGTATGCGTCTGCCAAGCCCGCGCGTGTGTCAAGGGAAAGGCTGAGTGTGTGAGAATGTGGAGCACGCGCGCGCTGAAGAGCAGGGGAGACATTTCATTGAAAATTTCGTTAGCAATTAGCCAAGCATGCATGTTTCAAATATTCACATAAAATCGACTTTTCATGTTACAGTCAACTTTTCCTCAGATTTGTGTACTAAACATTCTCAAGAGTCTTCATATGAACTTGTGATTGAATCAAAGTATCAGTTTTTGACCGGCGGATGTGTAAAGCATTATTTTAGCATTAGCGATAAATTCGATTTGCTTTATATCAATCATTTTTTGAGATATAAAGTTGCCTTTGCACATGGTATCATGTTGTAGTGTCGTCCACCGATATACCAAGTTTAGTGTTGATATCTCAAAGATTTGCTGAGATTTGACCCAAGTTCCTGTTTGGTTACTTTTTTGCTGATTTTGATTGGCTGTGCCGGACAAACGGTTTATAAAATCAAAACGCCATGGGATAACTTTTGTGAGGCTTGGTCTGAAGATCATCTCTGGTCATTTTGAAGAAGATATGACAAAAATTGTAGGAGGAGTAGGCTTTCAAAGGTTTTTGATACAACCGGAAATAGCGGAAAATCTATATAACCGGAAATTGACGTCATTGAACTCGTCTTGATCCAGGGAATCCAATGGTACCTCATTTTTGAACATCAGTCATACGGTTCAAAAGTTGCATGTGTAAACAAAAGTCCAACTTTGACCCATTGGTGGCGCTAGAGTGGTCTGATGGGATACATGAAACTTGGTGTAGGTATAGAAGGAACTGTCCTTAATGAGTGTGCCAAATTTAACAAAAAGTTATCCAAGGGTTCTAGGGGCTGCCATTGACTCCCATGGAACTAGAATAATAATAATAATAAAACTAACAATAACAATAGGTTTCCTCCTTACGGAGGAATCCTAATAACAATATACAGTAACAGGTTTACATTATTTGTAAAATCTAGATGGGGCAACGTGAACATATAGAAGCTTTAATTGCAATTTAAAAGTTACATGTGATACACACAGACAAACACACCGCCCAGGTTTACATAGAAAGTACATACACACATTTATCTTTAGCAGTCATAAAATTGACTAAACAAAAACGTTTTTAACCTAATTTTGAATGTCGAAACAGTATCAGCCTCCTTAATTGAGACAGGTAATTTGTTCCAGAGAAGAGGTGCTCTATATGAGAACGCCCTGCCTCCAGCAGGTTTTTTCTTAATTTTGGGAACCACCAGATAGCTAAGTGACCAGGCAGGCCACACACCCAACAGACTCTGTCGTCTTGATGCCGGTGGGGAGTCTCACGGGGCTGACGTGTAGCAGGCAGTGAGATCGCCCGATCACTTCCGTTATGTCCGTCGCCCACAAAGGTTTGTCACCACTCTCCCCACACGGTTCCTGCTCTTACTACGGGCACACGCCCGATAAGTGAGGCACTCTACATTGTTAGCTAGCTCACGCAGAGACTCACCCGGCAACCGCGTCCGGCGGCTCAGTAAAATCTAAAGTTTGAGTTTTAACAATTTACTTCATTAGTTAGTGCATTTATTTAGGTTGATAATCCCGGAAAAATAATCCCAATCAACGCTTGTAAAATCAAATCAGTTTAATGAAGGACTGAAATGTGTTGTGTCTATTCCAATATGTAACGATGGTATTCAATGACACAAGTCTGTGTTCTAGAAAGAGTGGTCTGGAGTTGCAGAGGTCAGATAATATCAGCTTTAATGCAGCAGTTGGAAATCAACAATTACAGAGCTCTGGGGTTGTCTACGTTTCCCTACCCGCAACAGAGTTTGGGCTGGTTCGCAAAGTCCAACTGGCTATTTTTCCCTCCCCAGCATACCGTATATTATACAGTGCAATTAAAACAGAAAGATAAGAAGAGGGTTGAGCTTGTTCTCCTGTGCAGCAGGGAGTTGTTCTTGCCTACACGTCCCACCTGCTCGGGTGCCGTCTCCACCCGGTTTCAAGGTTGTTTCTGAAAAAAGGGATAGATACACAAAATACAGCCGTTTTCCCATACTCTGTGGTCGAAACTCAATGTTTAAGCCTGAGCACACTTCTCAGTTCATAAGACAGAACTTTAATAAGCACAATGCATAACTTTACTAAGCACAATATTTTCTTTATTAACCTAAAACAAACCGATGCATGCAGAATTCCATGTCAGCGAGCTCTTCTGAGCTAGCCAAATAAGCCACTGCAGCATGCACACAGAAGTCAGTGTCGATCGGCACACAAGTCAGAATTGAGGTAGGCTAAGAAAACATTACAAAACTAAAGAAAGTTTCTAAATGATAGGCCTACCGATCATCTTATTTTAACTAAAAAATAAAAGCAATATTAAGCCTACATGAACCTCAAAAAAGCTATTTGTGCTCAAATGAATGCGAAAGAAATGTGCGTGCTCACATTAACTATTGATGTCCCTGCCAAAACTTGCATCCCTTTAACTGGGAGGCAGTTAGAACCAAAACTGTACTGTACTGTAGCTAGTGGTACGTGCCAGTGGAGCAAGTGGTACGTGACAGTGGCTAGTGGTACGTGCCAGTGGAGCGAGTGGTACGTGACAGTGGCTAGTGGTACGTGACAGTGGAGCGAGTGGTATGTGACAGTAGCTAGTGGTACATGCCAGTGCCTCCACTGGTACATGACAGTAGCTAGTGGTACGTGACAGGGCCTCCACTGGTACATGACAGTTACTGTTCTGTTGATAGTGGTATGCAAGTGTCTCATGGCAGTTGCATTGGGTGTCTTGCAGCTTTTGTTTACTGTCTTGTAACTGCCTCGCGGCCATTTTAGAATAGAATTGTTTAAGTATGTGTGGCGGCCTGCGGAAACCCGTGGATGTTGCGGCCGCTCATTGTTGGCTATAAGCCATAAAAGATCGAAAATCGTTTTCTGTCAAAATTGAGATTTTTGATGTTTTGTATCGTTAACACCCTAAACTTCATTGTAATGTACAAAAAGTATATGATTACTTATGAAAAACTATTAATTTCAACGGTTTTTGGACATGTCAGCTAGCAAGATTTTCAAGCCATGTCACATCAAATGCTTTGTTTGCCTGCTCTTTTGAGTGCTGCAGCAGCCTATAACAACTGATCAATGAAATAACTCCTGAGAAGTTATTAATGTAGCCTATACTTAATCACAACATCATTACGAACAAAAGGATTTTCTCCCATATCACTTTTTGACACAGGTCGACTGTAAAATGATGTAACTTCAGTTGTGATAAAGATATCTGAGTGATTTAAACAGATTTGTATCCAGGAGAGTTTGTAGTTTCCAATATGTATAATACCCAGAAAGTACATTTGCAATCATAGGGTGTCATTAATTGACAAGGTTCTTCATATGAAAATAATGAACTATTATTAACAACTATATTTACTCAGAGTATCGAAATGCAAATGTAGGCTACCTATATTGACTTCAGTTATTACAATTAATGATATACGCCACTAGGAGGCGCTGATAACAACACAACGATGTGCATTAGAGACGAGAGTCTACAACGGTGGCTCATGTGCACGCTTAAATTCAGTTACTCTGAGTAAAATAATTTGTTACTAATTCATTATGTGTGTACAAGTCTGCTTTACATTACAGTCACACAATTACACTATATGCAATATAATGTTTAAATCCACTACTTTGTATGGTGAGCTTGTAGTGAGACATCAAAAGTATGGTTTGGAGTCTGTTAGCACGAACAGTTTAACTTATTTTTTTAAATAAAAGTTTATAGCCTGTTCTCCTATTCTAAAATGGCCGCGGGGCATACACGATAGTAAACAAAAGCTGCAAGACACCCAATGCAACTGCCACGACACACTTGCATACCACTATCAACAGAACAGTAACTGTCATGTACCAGTGGAGGCGCTGTCACGTACCACTAGCTACTGTCATGTACCAGCGGAGGCACTGGCATGTACCACTAGCTACTGTCACGTACCACTAGCTCCACTGGCACGTACCACTAGGTGCCAGTAGAGGCACTGGCATGTACCACTAGCTACTGTCACTTACCAGTGGAGGCACTGGCATGTACCACTAGCCACTGTCACGTACCACTAGCTACTGTCACGTACCACTAGGTGCCAGTAGAGGCAATGGCATGTACCACTAGCCACTGTCACGTACCACTAGCTCCACTGGCACGTACCACTAGGTGCCAGTAGAGGCAATGGCATGTACCACTAGCTACTGTCACTTACCAGTGGAGGCTCTGGCACGTACCACTAGCCACTGTCACGTGCCAGTGGAGTCACTGGCATGTACCACTAGCTACTGTCACATACCACTCGCTCCACTGTCACGTACCACTCGCTCCACTGGCATGTACCACTAGCCACTGTCACGTACCACTAGCTCCACTGGCACGTACCACTAGGTGCCAGTAGAGGCACTGGCATGTACCACTAGCTACTGTCACGTACCACTCACTCCACTGTCACGTACCACTCGCTACAGTACAGTACAGTTTCGTTTCTAACCGCTACTGCTTTAACTGTTGTATAGTGGGTTAAGCAAGGGGAGTTTCTATAGCCTAGTAGTGCATTGTGCGCAGCAAGCTTGAAAGACAAAAAAGGGATATGAATAGTGGCCTGTGCCCACTTTATGTCTAACAACACCCCTGCTTGTATAGCTAGCTAGCGTTAGCAACGTTCGTCAACGGTTAGCTACTAACGTTGGCTAACGTACATCAGAATCAGAATGGGTTTTATTCGCCATGAAAGTTTGCACAGACAAGGAATTTGCTTTGGCAGGAAGGTGCAAACATTACACATATAGGAATCTAAAATTTAAATATGAGGACTAACTATACTAAGGGAACATAACTAGCAATACTAAGTGGAATTAGAATTAAAATAAACTATACAATAAATATAAAATAAAATATAAGTTGCTGTAATTTACAATATAAAAATACAAATATTACAAAAAATACAAATGGTACAAGATTGTGTAGTGCAGTGCAAAAAGCAGTGTGTTTTAAGGACATTGAGTCATGAAGTCAGTGTGAACCCTTGGCCTTGTTGAAAAGGCCAACAGCGGAAGGGAAGAAACTGTTTTTGTGGCGTGTGGTATTGGTCCTGATGGACCGCAGCCTTCTGCTGGAGGGGAGTGACTGAAACAGGGAGTGGCCAGGGTGGGAGGAATCGGCCACAATCTTCCTTGCTCGCCTCAGGGTCCTCGAGGTGTGCAGGTCCTCGAGGGTAGGCAGATTGCAGCCAATCACCTTCTCAGCAGTTCGGATGATACGCTGCAGCCTGCTCTTGTCCTTGGCAGTGGCAGCAGCGTACCAGATGGTGATGGAGGAGGTGAGGATGGACTCAACGATGGCTGTGTAGAAGTGCACCATCATTGTCTTTGGCAGGTCGAATTTCTTCAGCTGCCGTAGGAAGTACATACATTTACATTTAGTCATTTAGCAGACGCTCTTATCCAGAGCGACTTACAGTAAGTACAGGGAAATTCCCCCGAGGCAAGTAGGGTGAAGTGCCTTGCCCAAGGACACAACGTCATTTGGCACAGCCAGAAATCGAACTGGCAACCTTCTGATTAGTAGCCCGATTCCCTCACCGCTCAGCCACCTGACTCCCATGTACATCCTCTGTTGTGCTTTCTTGGTGAGGTAGCTGATGTTCAATTCCCACTTCTGGGAGAGGATAGTGCCCAGGAAGCGGAAGGCCTCCACAGTGTTGACTGGGGAGTCACACAGGGTGATGGGGGTGAGTGGGGCTGTATTCTTCCTGAAATCCAAAACCATCTCCACTGTCTTAAGAGCATTGAGCTCTAAGTTGTTCTGGCTGCACCAGGTCACCAGTTTGGCTGCTTCCCACCTATAATCAGCCTCGTCTCCACCAGAGATGAGCCCAATGTGGGTGGTGTCGTCCGCAAACTTCAGGAGTTTGACGGACGGATGACTAGAGGTGCAGCTGTTGGTGTACAGGGAGAAGAGCAGAGGAGAAAGGACGCAGCCCTGGGGTGATCCAGTGCTGATGGACCGGGAGTCAGAGACTTGTGTTCCCAGCTTAACGCACTGCTTCCTCTCAGAAAGGAAGTCTGTGATCCACCTGCAGGTGGAATCAGACACATTCAGC